>NC_077227.1:717105518-717400006 GCF_027887165.1 Monodelphis domestica | reverse complement strand
GTTTCCATGGCGACAGCTCCCCCTTCGACGGCGTGGGAGGCTTTCTGGCCCATGCCTACTTCCCCGGCCCAGGCATGGGAGGAGACACCCATTTTGATGCCGATGAACCCTGGACCTTCTCCAACACAGACCTCCATGGTGAGGCCAAGGATAAGGGGCCGGGGGTAGGGAGGAGGCCCTCCAGCCGGGTCCTGGGGTCCGGCTCTCCTCTCACATCCATCCTGCCAGAGCACTTGTATGCCCATGATCTCATTGCTCCTTCCAGCCATCCCCCCGAAGGGACCACGAGACAGAGGGGAAACTGAGGTCCTGAGGGGGGAAGTAGCTTCTCCAAGGTCCAAAGTAGAGCCAGGAGTCACAGATAACACCATGTCCGCGAGGTCTGGCACGTCCTCAGGATGGGCGTCCAGCCACGGGCTCTCCACGACTTGCCAGACGGGCTTGGAGAGTTTCCGTCACCCTCCAATACCATAGCTGGGAAGTGTGAGATCAGATTTGAACCCATCTCCAACCCTGACTCTCTATCCGCTGCCCCCCTGGTATATGCCCTCTTAAGCCCTGCCAGTTGCAAGCAAAGACCTGGGAAAGAGCCTAACGCCTCTCCTTTTGCCTCAGGAAACAACCTCTTCCTGGTGGCTGTGCATGAGCTGGGCCATGCTCTGGGGCTGGAGCACTCCAACAACCCCAGCGCCATCATGGCACCCTTCTACCAATGGATGGACACCGACAACTTCCAGCTGCCTGAAGATGACCTCCGGGGCATCCAGCAGCTCTATGGTGAGCTCGGTTTACGTGGGTGGGTAGGTAGAGGCCAAGCCCGTCCTTCCTAATTAGGGTTTCACCATTTCTACGGTCGAGTTCATCAGGTTTCTTCCAATTGGTGTCTTCTTTCTTGGGTTTCGTCCTGTTTTCTCGTTCAACGATGAGCTGCCCTAACGTAGAAACCATCTCTCTGTCTTCCTTGCGCTCTCCTCACAGCATCTGTCGTTGGGTCCCCAGCAACTTTAATTCCTTCCTGGACAATATAGATTATAGGTAGGATAGAGGGTTTTAGGCACCTTAGAAGTCTGGTTCCCTCGTTTTCTAGTGAGGAAACATTCCTGGAGATGTAAAAACAGCTGATAAATAGGAGCCAAGACTCGAACCCAAGTCTTCAGCCCTGGGCTCTCTCCATCGCGCCATACTGTCTCTGTTTGATCTACTAAAGCGGCTGGGGCTCTCTTCATTGGGCTTGAGGGTGGCCAACGCTGGCTCCCTCTTTCACATCTTTCCTTCGGTTCCTCTCTTCCATGTCTTAGGTACCCCGGATGGCCAACCTCAGCCCACCAGGCCCCTTCCTACAGTGCCACCGAGACGCCCCGGCCGGCCTGACCACCGCCCGCCCAGACCACCACCCCCCCAGCCCCCAGGGGGGAAGCCAGACCGACCCTCCAAACCAGGCCCTCCAAGAGCCACCGAGAGGCCAGACCAATATGGCCCCAACATCTGCGACGGGAACTTTGACACCGTAGCCATGTTACGAGGGGAGATGTTCGTGTTCAAGGTGAAGAGCCCCTTGGAGCTCCCCCTCCTGGGCCCTTTCCTGAGCCCCGCTTGCACCTGTGGGTGCTGGGACCTCTAGGAGGGATCCCTGGTGCCCCACCAATCAGGAACGTCTGAAAGAAGTCCCTTGTTCGTGGGCAGGGCTTGACGCTCAGCCAGGGGAGACTCCGGTCTCCAAAGGCCAGAGGACAGGGAAGGAAAGGAGAGACGCCACCGCAGAGGGCCCAGGGTCACCCAGCTAGGAAGGGTCTGAGGCCAGATTTGAACCCAGGACCTCCTGTCCTGTCTCTAGGCCTGGAACCCCGTTCACTGAGTCACTTCGCTGCACCTGTTTTAGTCATTCTTGAGGCACCTGATGGATCTCCTTTAGTCCCAACTGCCCCCTTTCTCTTCAGGACTCCCTCCTCTCTCTCAAGCTTCTCAGCGTTTCTTTCTACCTCCTCTCTGCTCACTTGGCCATCGCTTTCTCCTCTCCAATCAGAAATTCTGCTCTTCCTCCTTCCTGTGGGTCCAGCTGCCCTGGTCTCTGCCTCCCCCTCCCCCCACCCCCACCCCCATCCCCGATTGTCCATAAGGCAGGGCCAGCTCCCATGACCCACTGAGAGAGAGAGACAGAGACAGAGAGAAGAGAGAGAGAAGGGGAGGGAGAGGGGGGAGGAAGGAGACAGAAGAGACAGACAGACAGACAGACAGGGACACAGAGAGAGAGAGAGACAGAGAAGAGGAGGGGGAGAGAGAGGGGGTGAAGGAGACAGAGAGAAGAGACAGACAGACAGACAGACACAGGGACACAGAGAGAAGAGAGACAGAGAGAGTCCCGGACCTAGTGGGGTTCCCAGGGCTGGGCAGCCGCTCAAAGCCTCCTCTCCCTCCTAGGGCCGCTGGTTCTGGAGGGTCCGGCACAACCGGGTGTTGGACAACTACCCCATGGCCATCGGGCACTTCTGGCGGGGACTGCCCAGTGACATCAGCGCTGCCTACGAGCGCCAGGACGGACGCTTTGTCTTCTTCAAAGGTGAGCCAGCTGGCCGGGTCCAGGAGGAGGGGGTGCAGGTGGGCTCCAGGAGGGGGACCTCTTCACCATGCGGGGAGGGGGCCTGGCTTGGCGCCTCCGACTCCCTACTCATGTTTTCCCCATTATGGGCTCGATGAGGTCATCTCCATCTGCAAATGTAAAGAGAGACAAAGGGAGGGAGGAAGGAAGAGAAACTGAGCTGCAGCCACTGTGGGACCAGGGCAGGGGAGGGGGGGGTGGCCCTGGCGGGGTTCAGGTTTCTCTTCTTCCCAGCTCCATCCCTGGAGGAGCTGGATTTCAGCCTCTCTAGCCTGCCAGCGTGCGTGGAATATAGTGTAGCCCTCTGCCTGAGGGGAGCAGAATTCACAGCTATCCCCTTTCCCAGAGAGAGCAGGAAATAGACCGTATGGCTCAGAGCCTGGGCACTGGAGGGCGAGACAGCACCCTGGGTCTCCTTCTTCCATCCCGTCCAACTTCCATCCCGTTCCCTACAACCAGCCAGTCAATCAACAAACATTTAGTTGAGGTGGACAAAAACTGGTGCATTTGGAGCTGGAGGGACAGCTCGGTGCACCTGGAAAAGCTCCCTGAAGAAGTAGTCCTTGAGTTGGCCTAAAAGAAGGCTGGGAGGCGTGTCCCAAATATGGCGGGCGTCTAGAGCAGAAGTGAGATGGGAGGAGTGTTGTGTGTGAGGAGCAGTAAATAGGTCAGTATGATGAGACTGTGGAAGGGAATCATACGTTAAAAGTTTGGAAAGGGGTCCACGAGGGGGGGCTCAGTGGATTGAGAGCCAGGCCTAGAAATAGGAGGTCCTGGGTTCAAATCTGGCCTCAGCCACTTCCTAGCTGTGTGACCCTGTTCTGGGCAAGTCACTTGACCCCCATTGCCTAGCCCTTACCACTCTTCTGCCTTGGAACCAATACACAGTAATGATTGTACAATGGAAGGTTAGGATTTTTTTTTTTCAACAAAAGTGGAAAGCTGGAATGAAGTTGTGAAAAGATTTATATTGGATCCTAGTGGTCATGGGGAGTTACCGGAATGTATCAGGCAGGGGCAGGACCTATACTTTGGGAAGTCCATTTTGGCAAGTGTCAGGAGAGGAGGGAGGCAGAGAGACGGATTAGAAGGCTATTGCAGTCATTCAGGCGAGCGGTGATGACATGGTGGTGACTGAATGTGGAGAAGGGGCCATATGCCAAGGATGAGGTGGAGGAAGAATAATAAGCCTCGGATATGTGGGTGATTGGATAAATGGGGCGGGCAAGAGAGGGAAATATTGAGGGTGATACTGTGACTGCAGACCTGGGAGACCCAAAGAATGGTGGCGCCCTTGATGTTAACATGGAAGCTGAGAAGAGTGGCTTTACGGGGAAAAGAATGAGCCCTCTTGAATATGTTGAGTTGGAGGTTCCTTCAGGATACTCGGTTTGAAATGTCCAAGAGGTACACGGCGATACAGGAATGGAGCTCAGGAAAGAGATAGGGTTGGATAGTCTAAACATGGTCCTTGGACCCAAAGGAACTCTTGAGATCACCAAGTGAGAGAATATAGAGAAAAGAGATAAGGTCCCTCTCCGTTATCCCTCCCACTCCTACCCCTTCTCTCCCTCTTCATCTCCCTCTCCCTCCTTCTCTCTCTCTTTCTCTCTCTCTCTCTCTCTCTCTCTCTCTCTCTCTCTCTCTCTCTCTCTCTCTCTCTCTCTCTCTCTCTCTCTCTCTCTCTCCCTCTCTCCCTTATCAATCTCTCTCCTCTCCTTTTTTCCCTCTCTTTCTCTTTCCTCCATCTTTCTCTCCCTCTCTCCCTCTCTCTCCCTATCTATTTCTCTCTCTCTCTCTCTCCCTCTCTCTCTCTCCCCTCTCCCCCTCTTCCTCTCTCTCTCTCTCCCTCTCTCCCTTATCAATCTCTCTCCTCTCCTTTTTCTCCTCTCTTTCTCTTTCCTCCATCTTTCTCTCCCTCTCTCCCTCTCTTCTCCCTATCTATTTCTCTCTCTCTCTCTCTCTCTTTCTCTTTCTCTCTCTCTCTCTCCCCTCTCCCCCTCTTCCTCTCTCTCTCTCTTTCTCTCTCTCTCTCTCCCCTCTCCCCCTCTTCCTCTCTCTCTCTTCCTCTCTCTCTCTCTCTCTCTCTCTCTCTCTCTCTCTCTCTCTCTCTCTCTCTCTCTCTCTCAGTCATTGTGTACTTCCCTAAGACCCAAACAATCTCATCTTTAAATGTATGTGCATGAAGGTTCTATCAAACCTCTCCATTTTTCTGTCTTTCCACCTAGATTATAAACTTTGGAAAGACCCAAGTCATCATCGACTCTTCCCTCTCCCTCACTCCTCATATCTCATCAGTTGACAAGGGTACTCTAGTCTCCTCAGAAAAAAATAAGAGGTACAGAGCTGGAAGGAACCTCAGAAACCATGTAGTCCAACCACCTCATTTTGCAGATGAGGAAACTGAGGTCCACAATGACTTGCCTAAGATATCATGGGTAGTAAATATCAGAGATGGCAATTGAACGGAGTTTCTCAGACTATAGAGCCAATACCCATCCCCTTGGATCACACGGTTCTCCTACTGCTCTCTGCATCCTTCTTTCCATTGACAGGACCACCATCTTACATCAAGACCTTGTCCTCTTGCCGGGACGATTATGACACTCTATTGGGACTTACCAATTTTTCTTCTCTAGCCTGTCCTCCTCACAACTGCCAAAGTCATCTTTCCTAATTTTTTTTTTCTTAAAAGCTTTGCCTTCTATTGCTGCCTTCTTCCATCGTCTCACTGTCTCCTATTCTTGTGTGCCTCCATCTACAGGGGATCAGTACTGGCTCTTCCGGGAGGCCAACCTGGAGTCCGGTTACCCCCAGCCTCTCACAAGCTATGGGCTGGGCATACCCTACGACCGCATCGACACGGCCATCTGGTGGGAGCCCACAGGGCACACGTTTTTCTTCCAGGAGGACAGGTGAGCAAAGCAAGCAGCAGAGGCTGTTTGGTGGTCTGGAGGAGGAGGCTCAGAGCCGGGCGATGAGGGCACTGGGCCCCTTGGCTCTCACTCCGACATCTGCTTCTTCCCCCTGGTGGGCCGGTAGGGGTCTGGGGACTTTCTCTTTCTTTTTTGCCCAGAGAGGACTATATGGGGGAAGCCCATCCTGGAGGAGAAGGGACATCCCAGCCCAGCAGTGCTCACTTACCTTGGGATGTCTGCCCAGAAAGTGGGTACAGACGAGGGTTTTTCTTCCTTTACAAGAACTGGGGTCCCCCACGTTCTGAGGACAGCCTGGGAGTAGGACTATCTGAGGGGAGCTCGTGGCCCAACGTGCCCCTAACTCTAAACCTTCCTGCCCTGCCCTGCCCTCCAAGGCGGGGTGAGATGAGAGCCTGGAAGCACAAAGAGAGAGAAGATCTGGGCCGCTCTGGGCCAGGGGGTTCCAGCTGGGCACGGCAGCATAGAACCTCGTCATCACGAGAGGGTTATGGCAGCCTGACTCATGGAAACAGGCTGCACTTGTATAACCTGTATCGAGTTGTTTATCTTCTCGATGAGGGAGAAGAGAAGGGAGGGAGGGAATTTGGAACTCAGAATTAAAAAAAACGAATGGTCAGAATTGGTTTTACATGTAATTAGAAAAATAGATTTTAAAATGAGTGAATGAACATTAATTAAAATTAATTTAAAATAAATAAATAATTGATTTTTTTTTTAAATCAATACTGTGTATTGGTTCCAAGGCAGAAGAGCTAAGACGTGTCTGAGGTCAGATTTGAACTCCGGTCTCTAGGTCTGGCTCTCTGGCCACCTAGTTGTCCCCTAATTTTTTTTTTAAATAAGGGATGAGGGGATCAGCCTGTTAGGGCTCTGGAAACCCATTTTCTTGACTCTGTTACTTACAGGTATTGGCGCTTTAATGAGGATACTCAGCGAGGAGACCCTGGCTACCCTAAGCCCATCAGCGTCTGGAAGGGAGTGCCGTCTTCTCCCAAGGGGGCCTTCCTAAGCAACGATGCAGGTATGAGGCAGCCAGACCCCTGTTTGGCCTTATTCCTTCCCCGTCAAGTAAGCTCACGTTTGTAAAAAGCATCTAGCGCGGTGTCAGCGCTCTAGAAGTGTTTGTTCCCTTCCCTCTGGTGCCCGAGAGGTCCTGAGATTCCGGCAGCATCGCCATTGTGCACCAGCGAATGCAATGATCGGTACCCCCAGTTAGGTGGATCTGGGATCCTCCAGTCCCACCTCGGACCCTCACTAGCTGCTGAGAAACATCCGTAGCCCTCCGTTTTCTCCTCTGTAAAATGGGGACAGTAGCAGCTTTAGTACCAGGTTGCAGATAGATGCCGGCTGTCCTTATCAGAGTCAGCGCAATGGACAGAGCACCAGGCTTGGAGTCAGGAAGCCCTGAGCTCAGATCCTAGCTCTGTGACCCCAGGCCAGTCACTTCACCCTGTTTGCCTCAGTTTCCTCATCTGTCCAGTGAGCTGAGAAGGAAACAGCAAATCCCTCCAGTATCTCTGCCAAGAAAACCCCAGATGGGGTCACGATGAGTCAGACATCAACAGACAACAACAACAACAAGAACATCCTTATTAGATCCCAAAATAAAACCTTTACTTCCTGACCAGATTGGAGCCCTTTGAGGCCTTCTGAGTAGCCAAGTGGGAAGATTCTGTGTCTGCTCCATAAACTCACTTGCTTATGGCTCAGGACTGTCACCGAGGACGGGCAAAGTCCTTAAGTCGACAGGATTGAAGGCTGAAAAGAATCCCAGAGATTGTCTGTCTGGGCTTCGTTCTGAGCCCAAAGTCCTAGAGCCCTTGGATGGCACCGGAGGTGGCTCAGTGGGTAGAGAGCAAGGCTTAGAGATGGGAGGTCCTGGGTTCTCTTCTGCCTTACTTAGTATCAATTCTAAGTCAGAAGGGGAAGAGGAAGAGGGAGAGAGAAGGAGAAGGAAGAAGGAGAAGAAAGAAGAAGAGGAAGAGGGAGAGGGAGAGAGAAGAAAGAGGGAGAAGAAAGAAGAGGAAGAGGGAGAGAAAAGAAGGAAGAAGAAGAGGAAGAGGGAGAGAAAAGGAGAAGGAAGAAGAAGAAGAGGAAGAGGGAGAGAAAAGGAGAAGGAAGAAGAAGAAGAGGAAGAGGGAGAAAAAAGGAGAAGGAAGAAGAAGAAGAAAAAGAGGGAGAGAAAAGGAGAAGGAAGAAGAGGAAGAGGGAGAGAGAAGGAGAAGAAAGAAGAAGAGGAGGAAGAAGAAGACAACGATAACCATGACAACTCTTCAGAATCATGGTTTTAAATGCATCAAGTGAAAACCATGAGATTGCAAAGGAAACCAATTGTATTGAATAAAGCTGGGAGAGGGGAAAGGATAAACATTTATTTGGTGCCCACTTTGTGCCAGGTACTTTTCACCAACATTATCTCATTTGATTCTCACTGCAACCCTGTGAGGTACTTGTAAAATGCTTTCTTTAAAGCCGCCAAGCTAGAGGGGGCAGCTTGGGTACAAAGGGCAAAAGAACTAGGTAGGGGTCAGAGGACCGGAGTTACTCCCCATCTCTGCACCTGCCCACCTGTGTGACTGGCCTCTGAGCATCAGTTTCTTCTTCTGTAAAACAAGAGGTCTGGATTTCTCCCCTAAGAGCCCTACAACCCATGACCTATATAGTCCTATAATGTGTCAAAGCTTTGTCTTCCCTGTGCCTCCCCCCAATGGCTGCAATCCCCTACCTCTTCTCACTCTGCTCTCCTTCTCTAGCCTACACCTACTTCTACAAAGGCACCAAATACTGGAAATTTGACAATGAGCGGCTACGGATGGAGCCTGGATACCCCAAGTCCATCCTCCGGGACTTCATGGGCTGCCAAGAGGAGACAGCTGATCCTGACTCTGGGCGACGCTGGCCCGACCTGCATCGGCCACCCTTCAACCCTAATGGGGGAGGCAGGGAGGAAGAGGAGAGAGAAGAGGACAGGGGCTACCCAAGGCGGCCCGGGGAGGAGGAACAGGAGAACGAGGTGTCAGAGGATGAAGAAGGAGACTATGGGGATGACAGCAAAGGCGGTGGCAACCGTGTGGTGGTGCAGATTGACGAGTACACACGGACCATGAATGTGGTCATGGTGCTGGTGCCGCTGGTGTTGCTGCTTTGTATTTTGGGTCTCATCTATGTCATCATCCAAATGCAGAGGAAGGGAGCCCCAAGGATGCTGCTGTACTGCAAACGCTCCTTGCAGGAGTGGGTCTGACCTCAGCCCATCCATCCATCCATCTACCCACCTATCCATCCATCTACCTACCCATCCATCCATCTACCATCTACCCATCCATCCATCTACCATCTACCCATCCATCCATCCACCATCTACCCATTCATCCATCTACCCACCCATCCATCTACCCACCCATTCACCCACCTATCCATCCATCTACCCACCCACCCACCCACCTACCTACCAAGGCCACAGTCACAACTGGAGCCTGCTTCATCCCATCCCACACGGTGCTAACCCATAGATGTGTATGTATATACTGTGTTTGTTGATGACTTCTGCTGATGCTGACATTGATCTCCGTCCATGGCTGTGGGTGGTTTTCTGCCCATCACCAATCCTTAACACAAATGTTTGCTTTGCCAGCCCCAGAGACTGGCAGCAGCCTGGAGACTCCCTCACCTATTCCCCTTCTCTATTTATACTAAGATGCTTCTCTCTCTCTCCCTCTTTTTGGGGGTAGCTCAGTAGGGCTCCCCCCATCCCGACTTAGTGAGTGTAGGTGGAAATGGTCCCCACTCCCTTCACTTCCTCACTTTCTTTAGGGCAGACATTGAAGGTCCTCTCAATCCAGTTGTTGTTCCCTCATAGGGAGGACCCTGGGCAGTCATCTTCCTTTATAGATGAGGCCTTCAAAGAGAGTGAGCGGCAGGGCCCAGATTTGAACTCAGGTGTTCTGACTTGAAATCTTGTGCTCCTTCTCCTATGCCTGTGAGAATTAGGGTCCTGTCCAGGTCATCGTCTCTCCTTTCCCGTGCTGGAGCCATAGGGGCTGCCACTGCCCTGGTTCCTGGGCCTGCTTCCTTTGCTCCTTCTGGACTGATATGCAAGGAAGTCAAGAGGCCAGTACAGGTGTCCGTGTTTGCTTTGGAGACCAGTTGCTTAGCGAGGCAGGGAGCCTAGGGGAGCCTGCCTGAGGAAAGAGTCTTGAGCGTAGCCTGGGAAATCCCCCAGCCCTGGATTGGTCCCACTTTGGGGGCTGAGGACACGACCGTGTCTCCCCAGGGGCCCCTCCTAGCTCAGCTCAGCAGAACAGATGAATCCCTTAAATAAATGGGGTTAGGGATTCTTCTCCCAGCCTCCTCTGAGCTAGGGAGATGTAATTGCCTGGGTCCTAGTCAAAGGCACGTCCAGAGTGGCACCAAATATTCAGGGCTTTCCCCTAATGCTACTCCCAGCCCTTGCTCCCCCTCCCCTTGTAGGCAGGGTAGCAGGGTCAGAGTACCATTGCCTGAAGAATGGCTGTCCAGGGGCAGGAGCGATGGATGAGGGAGAAGAGTGACGTCTCCCCCTTCCAGAGAGCCAACCCAAGACCCCCACGCTGACTCTGCATGGCGTCCTTAGCACCTCATTAGTAAAACTCATTCGGTTAAGACAGGAAGCTCCCTCGTCTTCCCTTGCCTCTCCTGTGGGACTCCACTTTGGGGTGTCCTTTCCCAGAATGGGGACATAAATTGCATATAGGATTACAAAGGAAACCGGAAGAGTTACCAAAATAGAGTCTGCAGAGTTAGCAGCCTCCAGGCTTGGAACCACCCTCTCTCCACTCCCCCCCAATCCAGGGGATCACCCTCTTTCTCCCTGTCCATCCCACTCACTGAGGGTGCCTTCCTGCCTCTAAACCACACGTAAGAATTCTTAGCTCCAGATCTGTATAGAATTTAGCACCAGAAGGAACCTTAGAAACCATCCACTCCAATATAGTCATCTTAGAACCCAGAGGGCAAGCGAGGGGCACCTGGGGGCTCGGAAGAGAGTCAAGCCTGGAGATGGGAGGTCCTGGGTTCAAATGTGCTCTCCGATGCTTCCTAGCTGTGTGACCCTGGGCAAGTCACTTCACCTCCATTGCCTAGCCCTTACCACCCTTCTAACTGATACTTAGGATTGATTCTAAGACAGATGGTAAGGGGGGGTCTGTTTTTTAAGAGGGGGAAGGGGGCAAGCGATTTACAAGAAGTTACAGAGTTAGAAACCAACAGAGAGGATTCAAACTTGGGCCCTAAGCCCCATCTTTTGGCTGCATCAGGGGTTCTTCACCTGCAGTATCTGAACCCCCAAAGGGTCCATGGGAGCATTTCAGGGGTTCTGTGAGCTCTAATGGGGGAAAAATGGCGTCTTCATTTTCACTAACTTTTGGTTTCCTTCGTCATCGCCAGCCTTTGATTTTATTCCTTTAAAAATATGATTTTGAGAAGGAAGAGGTTCTCCAAACGGTCACCCAAGGGACTCGGGAGACAAAAAAAAATTAGGGATGTCTGGGCTCTGCCACAGAGGTTTGCAGAGTGACTCGTCCTAGGGATGTGTTGTGGCTTGGACTGATCTCTTTCCTTGGCGATAATGGTAGCCGCCACCTCTGCATGGCTCCGACGGAGGGGGAGCCTCCTCGGACCCTCCATCTCTACGTGACTTGGAAGAAATGGGGCTCTGGAACGCTGATTAAACCAGAAATCCAAAGGGGTTTGGGGAGGCCGGAAAATGGACTGTGTAGGCCTGGCCCCCCTCCCGGCCCATTGGAATGGCTTCGCTCAAGGCCACGGTGGAGTCCGTTTGGGGCTCACGGCCCTCTCTTTCAGGTAGACGCTGGCGGTGGCCGCTGGGCCTTGCTTGCTTGGCCCGGAGAGGTCTTCCTTCATCAGCTCTCTGTCCCAGCGTCACCCTCTCCAGGCCCCCGGTGGCTGCTGGGGCTCTGGGGCCCCTCTAGAGCTCGTGTCGCTGGGATGCTTCTGGGTTTAGATCTGGGAAAGGAGAGAAGGGAAAGGCAAGCAGTCTGGAGGAAGAATTCTTCCGTTGGCCAACCAAAGATGGGAAGGACCAAATGGAACCCCCGAAGTGCCCTATCTGCCTCCCTTCCTCCCGGGGCTCTGCCTGGGGGCTCCCACCGACCCGGGAGGGGCTGCAGCCGCTGAGGCCCCGTCCCAGAGGTCCTCCCTTCATGCCTTGACCTGCTTTGCATCTGCTCTCCTCCCCCTCCCTACTTCCCCACTCCAAAGTAAACACGAGTCTCCGGCCACTGTGGGAAACGGTACTGGGAAGCTGGGCTCTCTGATCTCCACGCGCCCTCCTCATCCTCTCCTCTCTGGGAGGCCTCGGCGGAAGCTGGCCAGGGACCCCCTCGTTGGTGGGGCCGTGAAGGGGGCCGGGAATGGCTGTCCTGGCACTCGGGAGGGGTTCGCTCAAACCCTTGCCTGCCCGTCTCAGAGATCCCAAAGGCCGCTGGTTCTTTCTCCTCTGCTGTCCCCACCTCCCCCGGGGTCCTGCTGGGGGGCCCTGACACTCCCCGACAGGCAGTGGGCCGCTTCGTGGCCAGGCTGGCTCGATGGCCCCGTGTACATTTCTGTAAATAACGCGCAGCGTATTAAATTGTACATACCGCTTCCTACACGTGTGGCCTGGTTTGTGATGGGGGAGCCTGGCGTGGACTCGGAATGGAAAGGGGCCGCAGGGGGGACCCTGGGAGCCTCAGCTCTCCTCGCACCTGGCTGTTCCTGCAACAGCCTGTGGGATCTGTGTTGGTGAATATCGCGAATGCCCATTTCATAGATGGGAAACTTGAGGCTCAGAACGGAGTGATTTGCCAATGATGCAGGGTCGGAGCCAGGCCTTCTGACTCCAAAGCCAGGATACTTTCTCCTCTTTCAGTGCCTCCTGGGTTGGTTTGCTTTTGTTCCGCTCTGGCTCCTGCCTCTGGAGGTGGCCTATCAGAAGAAAAGAAGCATCAGTACTAAAGGAGGGGGCAGCTAGGAGGCCTCGGACACGTCCCAGCGGAGTGACCCTGGGCAAGTCACTTGACCCCCATTGCCTAGCCCTTACCGCTCTTCTGCCTTGGAACTGATCCTTTAAAAAACTGATGTTAAGGGGAAAAAAATAACTAAAGGTGGCTTTTGGCCAGGAGGGGTTTGACTAATGCCAAAAGGGCCCAGATGTCAGGGCGACAGCTTGGACTTGGGGCCAGGGAGAGCTCCAGGCCCCTGGGACTGCTCTGTGACCGGGGGCAGGAGAAGGAGGGGGAAGGAATGTGCCATTCTCAGTTATTTTCACCTTCCCCATGGGAAAGGGCAGGCTCTGGCTCCAGTCCCCACCCCCGAGTCCAGGAGTGGGAGGGAGCCTCCCTGTGGAAACAAAGCTGGAGCTGTCCCTGACCCCCTCCCCACTTCTCTGGCCCAGCTTAGGGCCTTCCCCAGGCAGGCTGAGAACCCAGCCTGGGTGGAAGCCAAGGATGGGGAAGAGATAGAGGCAGGACAGACTGGAAAAACTGTGCCACTTGGAATCCTGCAGGTGCAGGCCTGTGGTGGGAGAAGCCAGGGCTGGAAGGGAGCCAAGGCCCTCCTCCCCCCATCCTTTAATTGACTTTCCCAGAAGGAATCTTTCTTTCTTTCTTTCTTTCTTTCTTTCTTTCTTTCTTTCTTTCTTTCTTTCTTTCTTTCTTTCTTTCTTTCTTTCTTTCTTTCTTTCTTTCTTTCTTTCTTTCTTTCTTTCTTTCTTTCTTCCTTTCTTCCTTTCTTCCTTTCTTCCTCCCTCCCTTCCTTCCTTCCTTTCTTTCTTTCTTTCTTTCTTTCTTTCTTTCTTTCTTTCTTTCTTTCTTTCTTTCTTTCTTTCTTTCTTTCTTTCTTTCTTTCTTTCTTTCTTTCTTTCTTTCTTCCTGTCTTCCTGTCTTCCTTTCTTTCTTTCTTTCTTTCTTCCTTTCTTCCTTTCTTCCTTTCTTCCTTTTTCTTTCTATCTTTCCTTCTCTTCCTTTCTCTCCTCTCTCTCTTTTTCTTTCTGTCTCCCTCCTCTCTTTCTTTTGCTTTCTCTGTCTGTTTCTGTCTGTCTGTCTCTCTCCCCTTTTTCTCTATCTCTTTTTTTCTTTCTCTGTCTCCCATCCCTTCTTTCTTTTGCTTTCTCTGTCCTTCTGTTTCTGTCTGTCTCTCTCCCTTTCTCTCTCCCCTTTTTTGTCTGTCTCTTCTTTTTTCTTTCTCTGTCACCCATCCCTTCTTTCTTTTGCTTTCTCTGTCCTGTTTCTGTGCCTCTCTTCTTTTCTCTCTCTCTCTCCCCTTCCTTTTTTATCTCTTTTTTCTTTCTGTCTCCCATCCCTTCTTTCTTTTGCATTCTCTGTCCTTCTGTTTCTGTCTATTTCTTTCCCTTTTTCTGTCTCTCCTTTTTTCTTTCTCTGTCACCCATCCTTTCTTTTGCTTTCTCTGTCCTGTTTCTGTCTGTCTCTCTTCTTTTCTCTCTCTCTCCTTCCCTTTTTTATCTCTTTTTTTCTTTCTCTGTCTCCCATCCCTTCTTTCTTTTGCATTCTCTGTCTGTTTCTGTCTGTCTCTCCCCCTCTCCCTACTTCCCCATCTCTGTCTGCCTGCCTTTGGTATACATCCCTTTTACTGTGAATCCAGGATCAAATCTGATCAGGAAAATCGTCATCTTCTCCTTTCTCTCATCTCTTTTCTCCAGGTTTCTCTTTTGCCCCCTCCGCTCCCTGTGTGGGTCCAGGACTCACTCGGGGAGAGAAAACACAATGCAAAAAAAATTTTTTTAAAGCATTCATGTGGTCCCTGAGGCTTCTGTGGTATGTGTCATTCTCCTCAACCTTCCCTTGTTCCAGGCTCCATCCCTGCCTGGGTTGGGCATGCGTTCCCTTGAGCAATGTCTGCTGTGTATGTTGGTTGTGTTTTCTACAGTCCATGCTGGTCATGGTTCAAGGCTCTACAATAAACCTATGAACAGCGGTGGTTCAGGGCTCTGTGTGTCTGAGTATCGCGCCTACCGATGCCAATGAACTCTGTCTAGGCTGGAAGAGTGAGGTCTGGTGGTGGGCAGATGTGAGCTCCAGGCCCAGGAACTGGCTTTTGACCTGAGTCAGATGGGAGCCCCTGAAAACGTTGGCACAGGTAAGAGGTAGGGCCAGGCTCTCAAACCGGAGGGAGACGCTCTGGTGTTTATTCCCCTGCAAGAAACAGAACTTCCCTCATCGACCAACTATCTCTAGACAGCACGGTCGGCATGGCAACGGGATTTGCCTTGGGACCAAGATGGAGACTGAGTTCAGAGATGCTTCTCTATCTTAACCATAAACAAATGGAAGGACAAAGCTAGAGAAGACTCTAGAACAGGGATTCTTAGCCCAGGGTCCACCTGGGTGGGAAGACGAGTCTATTTTTGTTTCAAAAGAACTGGCTTTCTTTATGATGCTGTGGGCTTTATTTTATGCATTTAAAAACCTTCACATCATTCCGAGAAGGCGTCCACCTGACTTCCGAGGGAGTCCATGACCCACAGAATTGTCGAAGAATCCCTTTGGTTGACTTTAAGAACATTTGAATGTGGGGCCATCGAGGTGGCTCGAGAGAGCCAGGCCTGGAGACAAGGAGAGTCCTGGGTTCAAATGTGGCCTCAGATACTTCCTAGCTGTGTCACCTCACCCCTTTGCCTAGCCCTTACCACTCTTCTGCCTTGGAACCAATATCCAGTAGCACTGATACCAAAATGGAAGGTAAGGGTTTAAGAAAACAAAGCATTGAATGTTGGAGCTAGAAGAAATCCTTTGTGATTGTGGAATCTCAGACCCATTCCTTTTCTAGACAGGGAAACTGAGACCCAGAAAAAACTCCAAATCAAGTATCGAGATTCAAATCTGAGTCCCAACTCCAAAACCAGGCCTCCTTCCTCCGCCATCTTGCCACTTCCTCCATCAGTCGGAGGATAGGATTTTAATGCAAGCTGACATTTATAGAGCACTCTGAGATTTACAAAGCACTTTACATACATTATTTCATCTTGTTGGGAAGCTTCTCTCTGCTTAAGTCGTAAAAGCCGCTCTCTCTCCCCCACTTCCTTCCAGGCCATCCAAAGCCCCGGGCTTAATGGGGGTGATGACTGAGAAGAAGAGAGATGAGTGAGGGCCCAGGGAGAAGCAGTGGGGATCAACCCAAAGGCTAGCCTTGGATCCCTGCCTTGAGTCTTTCTCTCAGGACCTGTAGGCCTGTGAGAGAGTCTTGGCAGAGGCTGTGGCTTCTCAGGAAACCATGTCAGGAGCTCCCCCCTGGCCTGTCTGCCTAAAATTAGGCCACAGAGAAACAATAAGGCAGAGGGGAGGACCCATGTGAGGACAGCCTCCATTCCTTTGTCTGCTCTTGCACCGGGGTGGAGAAGTGGGTGGAGGGGTTGTTTCTGTGGCAGCAGGGAGATGCAGAGTTCTGTCACCCCCCTGCAATGGGGAAGGGGAGCTGCTCCTGCAGAGGGGCCGCGGAGGGGGTGAGTTTCCTGCCCTCCACTCTCCAGGCACATTTCTCACAAGGCTGGCTTGTCAGAACTGAGGTCAAGGCCTTCGCCACCAAGAAGGGAATGAAGCCCAACCAGCCTCGACTCATCCCCAAAAGGGAGAAGTGGGCCAACATGGCAGAGGGATGCTCCAAGGTCAGAAGGCAGTTGAGTCTCGATGGCACCAACTTCACTGGGAAGGAGGATAGAAATCTGATCATCTCAGCACCTAGGGTCTTCCTCTTGGGGGTTAAGATGGGAGCTACACCAGACTCTTCCCCAAACTCCTGGGATGTGCCCCCATCTATCTCCTTGAGAAAGAGATCATAGCATCTGCTTGGAAAGTACCCTAGAGAGCATCGCGTATTCTGGGGCTTCATCTCCGATTCTGTATCATGGACCCCTTGGGTAGTCTGAGGAGGCCTCTGGACCCATTTGGAGAATAATATTTTAAAACATAAACTAAAATCCATAGGATTGCCAAAGAGCTCAATTATTATCCTGAAATGGTTAGCAAAATAATATTTTTGAAAGTTCGTATAATTGAGCTCTTTGGCAATCCTATGGATTTTATTTTCAAGGAGACAGATGGGGGCACATCCCAGAAGTCTGGGGTCACTTCTTCAAGAAAATGAAGGGTGTAGAGTGGTCTGGTCTACACCCTTCATTTTCTTGAAGAAATGGAAGTCCACAAGCTTCAATGACTTGTACAAAGTCATGCAGGTGTTAAATAGATTAGAATCAGAACCCAGACGCTTTGGCCCTTCCACCAAGGGTATTCTCTAGCACAGCTGCTAGCAGCGGAGCACCTTCAGCTCTCCCTGTCCTAGCTCCTGGCTGCCAGGCCCTGGATTTAGCAATCACAAGGGAATTTAAAAAGAAAAAGAAAAAGATCAGGCTCCAGCACCTTTATCAGGCTCTCCTCATCTTTTGAAGGAAAGGAGGGCAATTGCTTTGAGATGTGTTGGCCAAACAACAGCCTCTCCACTCCTGGACAGCTCTTGGACACTGGAGCCATGTTTGAAGGCTGAGTACTGGCCAAGGGTCTCAGCTAGAGAGGACCACCCTCTGCCTCCGTGGGTCCCTGCTAAATAGAGGTGCATTGCTGCCATTTATAGAGTTGGGCGTTCGCTGTTCTCCATGATCCTCCTCCCTTCCTGAGTTGAGATTCCTTGGGAGTAATGAGCCCTCCTTGGGGAATGGATTTGGCAGCCCCAAGTGGCTTAAGAATAGCTGATCCCTGCTATGAGAAGGACCCTAGTCCAGTTTAATTCCTGTCTACAAAGGAGCAGCTTGAAGGCAGCCTAGAAACTATTAGCTCAAGTCCCTGTGTCTCTGACACGGAGGGTATCATCTTGGGCAAGTCATTTATCATCTCATTGTAGGAATGGGGCTGACCTGCATCAATAGAGAAGTTCCCTCACCTGGGAGTTCCCTATACAGCCAGATCCCAGTAGCCAGTCCTTAAGTGGTAAATGAGGGCTGTGTGCTCTTCTGCTCCATACGTATCTAAAGACAGCCTTCTCAAAGTGCTTATGCTCTTAGCCAAGGACTCCAACGAACCATTGTTGGATATACTGTCATCTATACTATAAAAATGGCATTGCTCCGCCTGCCTCAGTTTCCTCAGCTGGAAAATGGGGGTAATGATAGCATCCACTTGACAGAGTTGAGGAAATATTTGTAAAGTCCTTAGCGAATAGTAGGCACTTCCTCAAAGTTGTTTCCTTTGACTCACCTTCCTCCTCTGCCTCGTTCTGCCCTCCACAGCCAAGTAGAACAAGAAGTCTCGTTTCTCCTCCACATCATGGCCCTTCAGATACTTCAAGCTAGTATTTATTAAGCACCTACTGGGCGCCAGCTCTCAAGGTGCTCTCAGTCTAATGTGGGAGGCAACATGCACCCAAGCTGCAGGCAAGAGAGATAGCAAGAGCTAATTAACAGACGTGGAAAGGGGGATCAGGAAAGGCTTCGTATAAAACATGGGATTGTAGCTGAGACTTGATGTGAGCCAGGAGGGCAAGCCAAGGAGGGGAGAGGGCTCCAGACTTGGGGAACGGCCTGCGAAGAAGCAGTCAGGAGAGAAGATGTCACGTTGTGGTCTGTCATTAAAAAAAAAAACCCTTCCCTTCCATCTTGGAATAAATATTGTGTATTGGTTCCAAGGCAGAAGAGTAGTAAGGACAAGGAAATTGGGGTTGTGGCTTGCTCAGAATCACACAACTAGGAAGGATCTGAGTCCAGATTTGAACCCAGCACCTCCTGCCTCTAAGGATGGCTCTCAAACCACTGAGCCACCCAGCTGCCCCCTTGCCCGTCATTTTCGAAGAGGACCAGTGACCTCAAGGGTTGTCCTGACTTCCGTGTGAGTCGCACAAAGTCTCAGCCTCCCTCTCTCTCCCAGAGTCATCAACGTCCAGTGGGGAAGACAAAAGTCAAGATGATTGGCGATGGCCCAGGATACAGTGGATAACCTTGGTATCCTCTATGGCTGACCAAGCTCTAAGCCCTCCATAGCACCTGCTTGAGCTGCCTTAATGGTCATTGGGACAGATTATTCGCATCTGCCCATTCCCCTGGGGGAAGGCTTCACATGCCCCTAACTCACGGACAGGTCAATGGCCTGCCACCTGGTTTAGCATAAATATAATGGCATATGATATAATCAGTATAAATTGGGAATCTAAAGAAAAGCAAAACCAAATCCCTGTCCTCAAGGAACTTGCATTCTAATGGAAAAGCCAAGATCCAGGTAACCATATACACAAGATGACCAAAAGATGATGGAAGATTGTAAACCACAAAGCACTATGGGAGTTGGATAGTGATGCCCATGAGCAGAGCACTGGGTGAGGGGATCAAAGGCATTTTAGCTCAGCTCCATCATTCACCACATATAATGCCCCCCCTCTCTTCCTCCCACAGCAGAAGTCCCTTGATAATCCACCAGTTCTCCAAGGATTTTCTCTCCACCACAGAAAGTCCCCCAGGGAAATTCAGCAGGGCAGCCAGCCCCACTGGCTAAGGCCAGGCTGACCAAACCACTCAGAAATGGGATGTTTCTGCCATGTTTTGATCCTGTTCCAAGTGGTTGCATCAGTGTCAAATCCCCTTTCTGCCCACAGGGTCTTTCACTTCCCCCCCCTCTCTCCTGGCCATTCCCTCTTCCCCCAGGGGCATCCAGGGGTGCCCCAGAGGCCCCCACATTCTGCCTGACTCAACAGTAGTTCATGCCAGAAACTGGAACTTGCCGAGGCTGCCAACAGACCCTCCTTTCATGGCTGGCAGAGGGAGTAGGGGCAGGGCCAGGGGCACCAGCCTTATTTCCATCTTCCTGATGGCTTTTGTCAGAAAAGCCTTTTTGTTGTGGAATTACACAGCATCCATTCTACTGCTCACGGGAAGGAATCTCGCTGCTTCCTGTCCCCACTGATGGGGCCGCTTGCTTCCCTGTGTGGGTCCAAAAGGCACAGACTTCCTTCTCCTGCTGGGTCCTCATGACCACTCGGTCTTCGCCTTAGCTTTTGATTGCTGCAGTGGCTACGCCAACCCTCTCACGTCTACCCCACCTAAGGCATCAAGGCCATGGGTGGCAATAAGCTTCCCTGAATCAATGGAGTAATGAATCGCTTTCTCCTGAGGGGTAAGATGAGTGCCCAGAGAAAGTGAGGAAATCCACAGGAGTCTAGCAGTTGAGTCACAGCGCCTCCTTCCTCAATCCTCACTTATACTAACAGGTCATCGTTAATCCATCGATCTACACTGTGTAAGCACCTACTATGTGCCAGGCACTGTGCTAAGAGTTGGGAGATACCACAGGAAGCAAAAGACAGTCCCTACCTTCAAGGAACCCCCAATATAATGACTGATTTGGGGGGTGAATGAGGTAGATGTTGCCCTGGAAATGGAAATGAGGTGGAGGGAAATCTCTACTGAGTCCAAGAGAGCCTTGAAAGTCCCGAGTTCCCAAGATATCCTGGGGTAGCTGAAAGAACGCTAGATGTAGAGTCAACCTGAACGGGATTCCTGGCTCTGCTACTTGCTAGGTAAATCATCTAACCTCTCTAAACCTCAGTTTCCCAACCTGTAAAATAGAGAGGTTGGATTTAACGAATTCTTTAATATCCCCATATGTTTCCGTGATCCAGTGAGCTAAACAGGAACAGACTAAGAGACGGGGTCAGACACTCTCCCTAACCTGGCACGAATCTCTCCAGGTCTCAGTTTCCTCATCTGTAAAATGAGAGAATTGAACCAAATGATCTCTAAAGCCCCTTGCAGCTTGAAGTCCCAGGATTCCTCAGCCTTCTCTAGCTGTCACGCAAGGGGAAACACAGGGGTATCAGAACTGGACAGAGAAGCGGGCTCCAGGGTGAGGGGCAGCTTATTTCGGACCTCCCAAGCTTGCGGACGCTGCCTGAAAATCTAATGATGACTTGAGTGGGGAAAGGACCCAACAGAAAATCCAAGGAAGAAGTGGAGACTGAGCAGAGCCTCCCCACCCCACCCCAGCTTCTCCCGCTCCCTCCCACATCTCCTGGAATAGTCCAGCCTTGGCCATTCTGGTTTTTGGCCAGCTGCCATGCGGCTGAGGAAACTTGAGTTCCATTTGCTATCTGGCTCCCTCCTCCACCGAGCAATGACATCACTCATTTTCTAACCCCTCTTGACAGCTGACAGGTCTGGACTCTCCTGGGGCCCCGGGTTGAATTATGCTGATAGTCAGGCATCCCTTGTGATCCGCCATGGAACAGGACAGGGGCAGGAAGCTCGGGGTCTCCTGGGGGGTGGAAAAAGTGGTCACGTAGAATCTAGAGGGATGAGAGACTAAAGCAGTGAGTGAGTGACTGAATGGATGGATGGATGGAGCGGAGGGCTAAGTATAGCCAAGCCCTCTCCAGGACAAAGAAGAAGTAGCTCCTCTAAAGATGCCTCTGCCTGTAGCGTGAGGACCATAAGTGGTGACCTTGGGATTGCTCTTCCTCAGTTTCCCTCACAGCTGTGAAGGCCCTGGCTGAGAATGTGCCACGGGAGCCCCTAATTACAGAGGAGAAGGTCTCTGTCTGTGCCTCGTACCCTTCCCTCCACCCCCAGAGTAGGGGGGCTTCTGCAGGTCCTGGGCCACCCCCGTCCTTCCCTGAAACAGCCCCAAATTCAAACTCTGTGCCTGCTCTACTTCTACACCCTCCTCCTGGGCTCTGGGTGTTGGCCTCAAGGAAAATGACCCCAAGATTATAGCAAAGCTACGATTGCCTCCAAGTGGCAAGACAGACCGCCCCCCCCCCCCAAGAGGTAGGAGATGAAGAAATATAAGTATTTCTCCTCCTGGCCTCTCTACTACTTTGATTAACAATCCACAAAACTAAATATAGTCTATTACTCTGTTATGGAGTGAGAGAGCCACTGTGAACAGGATATGGATGAATATTCCTAAACGTAATTCTTGCAAATGTTGAACCCGGATCTGCTTGACTTTATGAATAGCATCCTAGGGGCAGCTGGGTATCTCAGTGGATTGAGAGCCAGGTCTAGAGATGGGAGGTCTTGGGTTCAAATCTGACCTCAGACACTCCTTAGCTGTGTGACCCTGGGCAAGTCACTTAACCCCCATTGCCTAGCCCTTACCACTCCTGCCTTGGAATCAATACATAGTATTGATTCTAAGACAGAAGATAAAGGTTAAAAAAAAATAGCATCCTATCTGGCCTGACCTCTGGAGTGTTTTGTTCCATTCTGGGTACCACATCCTTTTTTTTTTCTTTTTAGATTTGAAATTTTTTATTTAATTAATTGATTTAGAATATTTTTCCATGGTTACATGATTCATGTTCTTTCCCTCCCCTCCTCCCATCCCTGTCCATAGCCAATGAGCAATTCCACTGGGTTTTACATGTGTCATTGATCAAGACCTATTTCCATATTATTAACATTTGCACTAGGATGATCGCTTAGGCTATATCCCCAGTCATAATCTCATTGACCCAAGTGATCAAGCAGTTATTTTTCTTCTGCATTTCTGCTCCCACGGTTCTTTCTCTGGATGTGGATAGCATTCTTTCTCATAAGTCCCTCAGAAAATGTCCTGGATCGTTGCATTGCTGCTAGTAGAGTTCATTACATTCGATTGTGCCATAGTGTATCAATCTCTGTATACAATGTCCTTTCGCTCTGCATCATTTCCTGGAGGTTGTTCCAGTTCACATGGAATTCCTCCACTTTATTATTCCTTTGAGCACAATACCATTCCATCACCAACAGATACCACAATTTGCTCAGCCATTCTCCAATTGAAGGGCATCCCCTCATTTTCTAATTTTTTGCCAACACAAAGAGCGCAGCTATGAATATTCTTGTACAAGTCTTTTTCCTTATTATCTCTTTGGGGTACAAACCTAGTAGTGCAAAGACTGGATCAAAGGGCAGACAGTCTTTTAGCACCCTTTGGGCATAGTTCCAAATTGCCTTCCAGAATTCCAATTCACAACTCCACTGGGTACCACATCTTTAGAAGGATAGGCTAGAACATGCAATCAGCACAGTGAGGAGATTGTAGACCACATCATTCGAGGACCAGTTAATGGAATTAGGATTATTCAGCCTAGATAAATGATGATTTGGGAAGGAGGGGGGAATAGCACACAATCAATCTTTTCAAGCACCCAAAGACTCTCATGAATAGGAGAGGTTATATATATGTTTTTAATATATTTTGTTTAGGCAGTTGATAGAATGTTGGACCTGGAATCAAGAAAGACCCAAGTTCAAAGCTAGCCTCAGGCTAGTTGTGAGACTCTGGGCAAGTCACTTACCTTGCCTCAGTTTCCTCCTCCATATAATTGGATAATAATAGTACCTACCTCCCACAGTTGTTACAAGGAAGAAATGTTATCATCTTTGTAAAGCACTATGTAAATGCTAGCTCCTATCTTTATTTATTTATAAATATTATTTATTCTTTTTAAAATTGTTTGCCTAATCCCCAAAAAGTGGAATGAGGAATAACGGATGGAAGTTGCAGAAAGCCAGACGACAGAATAATATTTTTTAAATGTGTCTATAATTAAGGAAATCGAACATCTCAATAAGCTACGTTAAGGGAAAGGAGATTCCACTAGTGTGGTATAATAGACAAAGCATCATCTTAAGAATCATAGGAATGGGGTTCAAATCCCCTCTGGGACTCTTCCTACCTGGGTGACCTTGGCCAAGTGACCTAAACTCTTTGGGCTTTGGCAGCAAAAAAAACTGAAGCAGAAATTTAGCAAAAGAACCAAACCAAACCAGACTGAGCACAAAGCTGAAACACTCTCCCCCTGGGTCTCAGTGGATAATCTGAAGGTTCCAAGTCACAGGAGACTTGAGCTATCCATCTGGGAAAAGGGTGAAAGGGGTCGTGAAAGGGGGGAAGGTGGCCCCCTTTCTAGCATTTCATTGTTGGTTTCTGGCCCAAAGAAATGCTCTCTTGTTTTAAAGCTATTCCTAGCCTGGGTCTGCAGGTAGTGAGTCCTCCATACCCCACTTAATTCTAGAAATTCTCTATCTCTTCTTTATTTGAAGTCAAAGAGGTGATTTAGCATCCAGAATCTCCATGGCACAAAGCCATCTTCTGGAGTCAAGAGTCTGGAACACAGGTTATGCAAAAATAATTTTTAAGGAACTAGAGCACAATACTTTGAATGCCAACAAATTCTAATGAACATAGTTGATGCTCTGGAAGGCGCTTTAATATCATATCATTGTTTGGGATGTTCATTTTCACTCCAGGACAAGAGTTCTCATCTTTTTTTTTTAAACCCTTTCCTTTCTTCTTGGAATCAATACTAAATATTGGCTAGGCAATTGAAGTTAAGTGACTTGCCCAGAGTCACACAGCTAGGAAGTCTCTGAGGTCAAATTTGAACCCAGGACCTCCCATCTTTAGGCCTGGCTCTCAATTCTCTCACGAATCCACCTTGCTGCCCCCATAACTTTGTGTGTGTATATGTGTGTCTGGCAGTCTGGTACAGGAAGCCTATGGGTTCCTTTTCAGAATCATGGTTTTACATGCATAAAATAAAATATGTAGGATTACAATTCTGTTGAAATCTAAGTCTAAAAACTTTTTTTTTTAAGTTCACAGGTTGAATAATATGGAAATTGGTTTTGAGTGATAATATATGTAAAGCCCAGTGAAATTGCTTGTCAACTCTGGGAGGGGGCAGGAAAGGGGGGGGGAGAGAACACGAATCATTTAACCGTGGGGAGAAAAAACCTAAAAACTTTAATTAAATGAAAGATCACAGGTCCTCGGCTTAAAAACTCCTGTTCAGAAGCAAAATTGCATAATGGAAAGACTGGCAGCCATTTTTATTTGGGGGGTTAAAAAGAAGTTTTCTTGATGCTTTTTTGTCTTTCCCATCACTGTGATTTCCAGAAATACCCTTGTCCTCCCCACAATGCATCCTCCTTGGTAACCAGTTAATCAGAAAGTACCCAGCAAACACAGCTCAGCCCCAGCCCCTGGAGTCTCCCTATCCACCCACTTTCTATGGAAAGGAAGGAGGGAGGGAGATTCCGTTATCTCTTCTCTCTCATTGTTCCCAATTTTCCAGCTTTGTCAAAAAGTCCTTCCTGTCACGCTGGACCCTGCCTTCAGCCTATCCTGGAGCCAGAGGGTTGGGGCACCTAGAACAGGCTCCTCCCTGTTCTCTGCCATTGGGGAGCTCAGTTTGGTCTCCATAGAAGGCTATGGATCCAAGGACCCCAGCTCTGGCTTTCCAAGGGTCAGCCAGCTGCCGGTCCTTCACACATCATGTATTAAGAGGCTGACTTCATCTATCTGGATTGTTTCCCTCTTACAATGGAGACTTTTGTCCTGGGACCAACTTTTTCCATCTTCCAAAAGATGCCAGGAGAGAAGATTGAAGTGGGGAGAGAAAGGTCTGGAGGGAAGAGGTAGAGGGAGCAGAAAGATGGGCTGGGGTCCCAGGCTCTCATTCTTGGGAGAAGGTCTCCCCAGGGCTGTGGGCACCCACCCCCAGCCTGGTCCAGCCCAGTCGCCCTCCCTCTGGATCTTAGTTGTGAGCTGGACAGTCCAGTGACCTTTCCCTCAGACACTATTGATTATAGACATTTTTACTCTCTTTAATTTTTTTCAATTCAAAAATTTTCAATTACATGGAGAAACAATTTTTTTTTTCATTTTAAAAATTTAGATTTTTTAAAAATTTAGATTCTCTCCCTCCCTCCCTCCCCACCTGACTCTCAGGCAGTAACTAGTCTGTTGTTCTTTCATGAAACACATATTTCCATATTCCCCATGCTGTGAAAGAAGACATATATTATACATACAAGAAAAAACTCATGAAGGAAATACATTGGAAGATGGCATGCCATGATCTGCACTCACATCCCGACAATTCCTTCTTTGGTTGTGGATGGCATTTTCATGATGAGTCCCTTACAGTTATCTCAGAGCCCAGCTTTGCCGATAACAGTTTAATCCCTCACAGTGTATCATTGAATGATCTTTCTGTTACTGTATACGCTGTTCTCCTGGTTCTACTCGTTTCACTTTGCATCCGTTCACTTAAGTCTTTCCAGGTTTTTCTGAACTCATCCTGTTTGTCATTTCTCCTGGTGCCATAGTATTCCATTAGAACCATACATTACAACTTGTTCAACCATTACTCAGTTGATGGTCATCCCTTCAGTTTCCAGTTCTTTGCCCTGATAAAGAGAGCTGCAAAATCTGGTCTCAGACATTCCCAGCTGAATGACCCTGGGCAAGTCACCTAACTCCCACTGCCTAGCCCTTACTCACCACTCTTCTGCTTTGGAACCAAAACATAGTATTAATTCTAAGAAGGTACGGGTTGAAAAAAATTTTAATTAAATAAACATTTTCAAAAGGAATGGATATTCCAAAGAAATGCACAAAAATTATAGCTCTACTGGAATGCATTCCAGTGACTGCTGGAAATGTTCCATAGGTTGTTAGTGTGGGGGAATTAAGCATTTCAGGGATCATTGAAACTTTTCATAAAATAGGATTTGTCACAGTAAAGAGCAAAGGAAAGGAAAGGTGTTTAGAAATTTTTAAATGAGGCCAAGAGTTGAAAAATTATTTCTATGTGGATGATGATAGATTTTCCTCTACTTCCACAGTCTGCAGCTTTGAACTGGGAGGTACAGGGAGAGGAGAATTTGTGGTGCCAACACAGAGACTAGGAAAATTCTCTCAATGCCAACACAGCATTGAGCAGAATCTATCATGTTTCAGCTGAGGTAAAAAAGGCAGGGGAGTAGCGATCATGATCTCTGATAAGACAAAAGCAAAAAATAGACCAAATTAAAAGAGATCATCAGGGAAATGATGTTTGGTAAGAAGGATCCACAGGCAATGAAGTAATATCAAAACTTTTTACAGCAAGTTTCTTTGACAGAGACCTCATTTCTCAAATATATAGAACACTGAGCTAAATTTATAAGAAAAAGAGCCATTTCCCAAGATTAATGGTCAAAAGATATGAACCAGCAGTTCTCAGAAGAAATCAAAACTATCAATAATCACATGAAAAAATCCTCTAAATTTCTGCTAATTAGCAAAATGCAAATAAAACAACTCTGAGATACTGCCACTGCCCTCCCAGATTGGCTAACAGGAAAGAAAAATGACAAATATTCAAAGGGGTGTGAAAAATAAGGATACCAATGCATTATTGGTGGAGTTGTGAAGTGGTCCAACCATTCCAGAGAACAATTTGGAACTATGCCCAAATGGCTACAAAACTGTATATATATGCTTTGCTCTGGCAATATCACTACTAGGTCTATATCCCAAAGAAATAAAAAAGGAAAGAATTTATATGCACAAAAATATTTATATCAGTTCTTTTTATGGTGCCATCATAGGAATGACCATCAAATTGAGAATGGCTAAACGAATTGCAGTATGTGATTGAGATGGAATACTTGTTGTGGTATAAGAAATTATGAAGGGAATGGCTTCAGAAAACCTGGGAAGATTTATATGAATTGATGTAAAGTGAAGTGAGCAGAACCAGAACAGTATAGACAGCAACAGCAATAGTGAATGACTTAGCTATTCTTAGCAACTCAGTGATCCAGGAGAATTCCAAAGGATTTATGATGAAGAATGTTATCCTCCTCCAGAGAAAGAACGGATGTAGTCTGAATGCAGATGGAAGAATATTTTTTAAGACTTTCTTTATTATTCTTGGGCTATTTTGGTTTGTGTTTTCTTTTGTAGGTTTACATGAAAATGTTTTGCATGAATGTGCATATATAATAAAATTTCTTGCTTTCTCAAGAAAGGGGAAAAAGAAGGAAGAAGGGAAATAATATGGAACTTGATATTTAAAAAGAATGCTAAAATTTTTATTTACATGTAATTGTGAAAAAAAGATTATAAAAGAAATGAGAATAACTCTTACCACTTTTCTGCCTTGGAACCAATAATTAGTATTGTTTCTAAGACAAAAGATAAAGACTTACATCTTTTTATTTTTTTAAGTATATTGTACATTTTTCCCCAGAAAGGCCAATGTTAAACATTTACCAGCATTCCCCTTGGGCATTTCCCATTGAATTAGGCATGTGCTCTGTCCCCTTTCTTGGGGACATGTACTGTGGCCTCTTGCTAAATGACATGTATATATATTTTAAATACATAAAACATTTATTGATGTAAATATATTTATTTACATAAGGACCCCATCTGTGAAGGAGGGAGGCAATTTGAGGCAATGGTTAGGTGTAGACTATATCCAGTCCCCATGAATGAGGTTGAACAGAAAATCATTGAATGACCTGACTCATAAAGAACTTTAGAAAGGTCCTACACCTCTTTTGTAGATCAGAGGCCAGCCAACGGTGGCCCTCTGGCCAAATCAGACCTGTCCCTTGTTTTGGGGGGCCCACAAGCTAAGAATGGTTTCACATATTTAAATGCCTGAAAAAAAATGAAAAGAAGACTATTCCATGACAAGTGAAAATTATGTGAAATTTAAATGTCAGTGTTGTTACAAGGGAATCACTTTAAAAGACTGATATATATTAATTTAAGGTCGCCAAGGAATCAGCTATGTAATTCCTAAATGAAAAACTCAAGTCAGCCATCAGCTTTTTTTTGAGTTTAATTACAATAGGAGTAAGAAAGGAATTAGAGATAGAGAGAGAGAAAAAGGGAGAGAAGGGAATAGGGCTTACATACCCCATCTGTTTAGGCTGGGCCAAAAGGCCCAAGCCCTTAGATAGCTGGGGCAAAGAAAAGGAGATCAGTCCCTATTACTCACGTGTCCAAAATGGAGAAACAGTCTCAGAGGCCCCCACCTTCAGCTTCCTTCAGAGCAAGCCTTCCCCGAGCCCACAGGAACCACACCAACCAAGACTCCTCTCTCCTCCTCAAGTCTCCAGACCCTCCTATCTTAAGGAAACCATCCAAGTTCCTCCTCCCAGTTCTCCCATCTACCAATCACTGTTCATCAATTTCCCTGTGCCAATGGAGGCTCTAGCTTAACCCAGGACTGCCCAGAGGTTTCTGGCTTTTGCACATGTCTGTTGAAGGTCATATTTTCAAATGATTAAATCTTTACTCCTTTGCTACAGCCCTTTCTAAATCCTGTTAACCTGAGTAGGGTAGAGATTGGAATAATTAAATTTTGATCTAGGCTGCAGCCCTTACTCAATCCTATTAGGACTGAATAGGGTGGAGATTTATTCCAAATATCTCCATTGTATCAATTCTAAAATCAATCAAGACTCAAAGAAATTCCTGTTCTATGCTTAAGCATAGGTCAAAGTCCTTTCCATTGTTCAGCAAAAGGTTTCTGTCCTAAAGTAATCTGAAGAAGGGAAGAGAAGGAACCTCCCATGCCAATGGGGTTCCCATTCCAATAGACTATCAGTAAGAAATTTTCCAAGTATGAAATATCCCAATGGTGAAATTTCCAACATTTATAAGTCTAAGGAATTTTGAGGTTTACAGTGTCCATAAATCAAGTTTAATTAATTAATCCTTTTACATGGTGTTGATGTCTACTTTCCAGTGAAGTAGCTATGGCATCGATTCTCTGGGATCTTCTCACCCCTCTTCACTACTATTCCAGCCCCTGCAAATTGCAGCGACTCAATAATAGCTACAGCATTTCAAATGCCAGTCACATAGCTCTACTGTGGCATCTTATTTTTATTACCAATGCATACTATCACATCAAAACAGGAAAAGAAAAAGGAAAAAAAAAGCTTTATTATGATTTTTTTAAAACTCAGAAACAAGATTGAAATTTTTCTGAATGAGAAGAACCATCTCCAACCACTTCCATCCAATACTGAAAAGTTTTGGAAATTAGCTTTTGCTCCAAACTTGTAATATTTCTTAATAATTCAACCTAAAATTGCAAGGCAAAATAAGCTCTTATATATGAAACTTATTTAATTTGATGACAACTAATGTTGTCTGAATCACATTATTAGCTAATTTATACACTTGCAGTGCTGTCAAAAGTCCAGACAAGAAGCTAAATCTCCATTCCCCTACAAATTTGCAGCAGATTTATTTTCTGAGTTCAAACTACAGTTATAGTAACATCTTTGGACCTTCAAGCAAGTGCAAAAGAACTTTCCCTATTTCAAAATCCACTTACCCATTTAATTGAAGGGCTTCCCCATAACCTTCAACTGGAAGGGATGGTTTGCAGCATGACCCATTAAAAGGAAATTTTTAAAAAGATTCTAATAGAATTCTATAGCTGCCTTCTAATCAATGATAGGCTCAATTAAAATTACAGGCTTACAGATTGAAATCAGTATTTTTCAGTACCTAGCTACGTGAAAAGTCTTTTTCAAAGATGAAATATATAAAATGTTATCACCAATCAGCATTAACAAATGAAAATTTGCAATTTGATAACTTTGAATCCCAATCAAATAAATTGTTATCTTTGAATCCCAATTAAATAAAATGTTATCTTTGAATCCCAATTAAATAAAATGTTATCTCTCTCAAAACAAATTCTACTCTACTCTTCTAATTTGTAGATCCATATTACAAAAAAAAATGTACTCAATTGTTATTTTTACATTCTGAATTTCACAAATAGAAAATTTGTGGAAGTTTGTTTTTTCTTATTATATAAGTACCCACGTAATATCCTTGGTTTTGTTTCTTGGCCCTAGAATGTATTCTTATATACATATATATATAATGTATAATGGTTTTATTATTCAATACTATATTTGTTAATAATTAATGATTACTTGTTTGTTTTTTGGCCCTTTACAGAAAAAGTTTGCCAACTCTTATTGTGGATAATGAAACAGGTTCCAAGAGATTAAGTGATTTCCCTAGTCAATTAGGGTAAGATCTGCTCTTGGGTCAAGAATAACTCCAGGTTTAGCACTTTGTCTACTACATCACATTTTCTTTTTCCTTGAAAAAATATAGTTTTCCACCTATGAAGGCTATTGGGCTTATGTTCAATTACCCTTCCGGGTAAAGTCTCCCCAGGCAAATTAACAGCTCCATCATTAATAGTGTCCTGGAGTTTCTCTCCCAAGTCTAACTCTCACACTGGAAGGTTGGGTCTTTACTGGATATCCAGGTTCCCTCAAGGCTTAAGTTGCAACCCAGAGGAGCTAGGGACTGTCTTTCTAATGTTAAAGTTCATAAGTCCATATAGGTGTGCAATCCCCCAAGATTACCAGCTGATATTAATTGTTCAGCCAGCTTTGTAGAAAAAGACATTTACTAAGGGGACATAGAAGAGAAATCGGTACAAAGCATCTCCCCAAGATTTGTGACCAACTGTCTCACCAGCATATATTGATTATAGGGGAAAGTAGGTTTAAGCATGGAGAGCACAAAGGGATAACTCACAGTTCTTCATTACTAGAAGTCTTGTTCTCCCCTTTTAGGGGTACCCTCAAAGTTCCTGCTAAGGAGGGTGTCATTTTCTGCTAGGTCCCTGTAATCTCTTAAAGCTCCCTTTCCTCAGTGTGTCTTCAATACTTCATTTGGAAGAGGACCAAGGACAGCCTGGGGTGATATCCTAACTTGTGTGTAAATTGCATTTACGGGAAGCAGAGTGGCACAGTCATCAGCCTCACTTTCTCTCATCCAGAATCATCAAAGTTCCATGGTCCAAGATGCAGTGGATGTCTATATCTGACCAAGCTTTGAGGGCTCTCCAGAGCCTGCTTCAGCTGCCTTCAGGCCCATTGGAACAAATGGCTCCCATCTGCCCATTCCACTGGGAGAAGTCTTTATATGGTTGGGGTAGACATCCCCCAAATCACTGATGGTCTCAATGTGGATACTATTGACTTTTATTAATCCTACTATCAGTAGATAAGAAATAATCAAAGAATACCCTACCCACTTTGTTAATGGAGAGCTGAACCCCTTTATTTCACATTATCATAAAGGTAATGAGCTTTCTGACAGAAGACTCACCAAACATATTCATGGGTCCTATACACATGCTCCTACGACTGAGTCCTCATTGACCAGTCTGCCATTATATAGACTGTTACTGAATTCTGTTCTAATCATTCTGTTAATATGCATTAAGATTCTTTTATGTTGGGGGCAGCTAAGTGGCCCAATAGACAGGGAGCCAGAACTGCAGTCAAGAAGACCTGTGTTCAAATCTGGACTCTGAGAAAGGCACTTAACCCCCATTGCCTAGCCCTTACTGCTCTTCTGCCTTGGAACCAAAACACAGTATTGATCCTAAGGCGAAAGGTAAGGGTTTAAAAAAGAAAGATTTTCTTTTATTTAGCACTTCTTTCTTTATATGGATAAAATGGCCTGTCTCATATCTGATTCATATTGTTCATGGAGCATTCCTTTTCTCACTGGCTCTTTTTCATTGAGACCAAACATTTGGGCCAAAAAGTGAATTGTCTCTAGGATGCCAGAATGGGGATTTGTTTACAAGTCAATGAGTGTGATAATGGGGAGCCTAATCCTAATAATTAGAGGTCAAGCTTTCCCATGAATGAAACTGGGGCAACCAGGACTGATTTAAGTCAAGGAAATGGAATGGTAATTGCTCCTTGCTAAATCCAAATGGAGACAGCATATTGCCATGCATGTATATACTTATACCATGCCATGACATCATGAAGAGTTAAGAAATTTATCTAAGAGATAGAAATAAATATACTTCAATGGTCTGGGAATTTGTATGACTAAAGACCTGTTGAAAACCTACAGGATTTTGTTTTGCTTGTCTATGCCTATTTATTACAACAGGTTAGATTTTTTCTTCCTTTTGGGGAGGTAAGAGAGAAAAATACATTTTTGTTCAGTGAAAGAAATAAAATTATTTTTTCAAAAGACAAAAAGAAAATATAGACTATAATGAAGGTAAGATTTAGAAAAATGGGAAAAATAAACTATTCAATTAACAAACAGTTGTGTAGTTTCATGATGAAGAATGATGGAATATGTCAAAATCTAATGCTAAATTACATAAAAATTATTGTAGCAAAAGGACATATTGCATATTAAGAGATTTTTAGATATAAAAATGATAAAATGTATTTATTATATGTCAATATTTACTTTTTTCACTTTGTTTCAATTAATTCACACATCACTCTAGGACTGGTACCCAAGGTGTCTCCTTAGGTCCAGGGCTTTTCCCCTGGCACTAAGATGATAGAATCTTTAGACCCACTTAGCCTTTTTCTCCAACAGATACCATTTGATTGAAAGACACAATTCTCCACTCCCTTGCTATCACTCTCTACTCCAGGAAACCAATTACTCTGTTCTTCTTTGTATTTGTCCCTTATTTCTGTCATTTCCACCATGGTGGGGGACAGAAGAAAGAATGAACCTATAATGAAGAAGACCTAGAATGGTTCCCAATATTGATGGAAATTCAAAACCAAAGGACACTTTCTACTGGGAACCCGCTCTAGTTAAATGAAAGTAGTATTCAGCTTCACCTTGTTCTGCATACAAGTGCACACACAGACCCACACCCAACTGGTAAATGGGGAGATCAAGACCAGAGCCCTGTTTACTTCTCTTAGCTGCCCCACTGCTAATGATGAGCAAAGACTTCTCCATCTCAAAGAAAGGAAAGAGCCATCCTGTAGATTCAATCCTGACAAAGCTTCCTGGAAATGCTATACTGGAATTTATGCCAACATTGGAAAAGCACCAGAAGGCTTGGACAGAAAGAAAGGAAGGCAAAGATCAAGGCCAGAGGAACTTGAATTATTGTTAGTGTACGTGTGTGATCTTTGTCCAACAACCAATCGATACACTCCAAAGAAGAGCAGAACCCCAATGACGTTCTTGCTGGTAAGGAAACCAATCAACAAAGAACTTGCAACTGGATTGAAGGAAGGCTTCTAGGTTCTCCTTGGAAAGGTAATAAAGTTGGAGGATCTGGTTTTTTCTCACCCAGCAAAATGTAACAAAAAACAATATTTCATGCAAAGCTTGACTATCTCACCTTGTAATACTTTTAATGAACATAAGCAACCGGGTCACCATGGAAGATAACTGCAGCTTTTGCACCAGGCTATCTGCCACAAAGGATGAAGGTATGTAGATGATCTATGAAGGCATTCTATGGCACAATGGACCACAAACCTGTTGATCACTGATGGCTTCATTGCAAAGGTGAACAACAACCTTAAATGAAGAACCATTCTATTCAACAAGAATCGATGAGGTCCAATATGGCAGCAAAGGAAAATAATAAATGTTGGAGGGGATGTGGCAAAATTGGGACACTAATGCATTGCTGGTGGAGTTGTGAATTGGTCCAACCATTCTGGAAGGCAAAAGACTGTCTGCCCTTTGATACAGCCATAGCAATGCTGGGTTTATATCCCAAAGAGATAAAAAAAAATGAGGATAGACCTGTTTGCGTAAAAATATTTATAGCTGCACCTTTTTTGTGGTGGCAAAAAAATTGGAAAATGAGGAATTGTCTCTCAATTGGGGAATGGCTGAATAAATTGTGTTATATGGTGGAATACTATGGCGCTGTAAGGAATGATGAACAGGACGATTTCAGAAAAAAAAAAATGTAAAGACCTCCATGAACTGATGAGGAGTGAAATAAGCAGAACCAGGAGAACATTGTACACAGTAACTGAAACATTGTGGGACGATCACATGTAATAGACTCTGCTACTCATAGCAATGGATCCAGGACAATCCTGAGGGACTTATGAGAAACAATGCTCTCCATCTTTAGAGAAAGAACCAAAGAATTCCAGAAGAAAAATATATGAGTTATCGCTTGTTTATATGGATATAAGATTTGGGGCTTTGGCTTTAAAAGATTATTTTATTACAAAACTGAATAATACGGAAATAGGATTTGAGTGATAATATATGTATAACCTAGTGAAATTGCTTGTCAGCTCTGGGAGGAGGGAGGGAGAGAATACAAATAATGTAACCATGGAAAAATATTTTTAAAAGAATAAAATAAAAATTATATCTAAAAATAAAAAGAATTGACAAGTGGGACAGCTAGGTAACACAATGAGAGAACCATGTCTAGAATCAGGACTTTGGGTTCACATCTGATCTCCTGAAAGCTCCTAGCTGTGTTACCCTGGGCAAGTCACTTAACCCAATTGCCCAGCCCTTGCCACTCATCTGTCTTAGTATTGATACTAAGTATTATATAATCTTTGTAGTATATAATACTTAGCATTGATACTAAGTAAGGGTTTTTAAAAAAAGAATTGATGAGAAAACTAGAATACAGTCTTGGGAAACTAGGTTTAGATTAGCATCTTATACTTTAAGCCACCATCATTCCACAATGACAAACTCTTTCATCTACAAATACCTAGAGAAAGTTCTCTGTGCTTGTTGGCTCTCATTCTGCTCTTCTCAGCCACTTGTAGTCTGGCTTCCAGCCTCACCAAGCAATTGAAACTGCTCTCTCCAGAGCACAAGGGAAGATCCTAAAACATATGCGGGGAAAACAAGTCTCAGGACCAAGAATGAAAGAAGCCAAAGGCGTTTAGAAAACACAGAAAACTTACACTGGCACGCCAAAAGAAGAGAGTCAGAAAGCATAGACATAGCAAGTGATAAATAAAAGATTTCATCTTAAGGGCCAGAAAACGTCAGAATTTGCTTTCTGTCTGCAGTCAGAACCACACATGGTTAGAGCCAAGGTCAAGATCATTTCTAAAATCCAAGGCACAAAAAAGTAAAAAAACCCTTCAACAAAATGCAATACTCATTTATACTGAAGCACAACAAAGCATTGGAATTAGAACATTGTTTCTTAATATGATCTATCCAAAACTAGGAGCTAGCATTATTGGGAGTGGGAAAACACTAGAGAATATCCTAATAATATTAAAGTGTCTAATTTCCCATTAAAATCAAAGTATTCCCAAATAACACTATAGTATCTAAACAAAAAAGGTTAAAAATGGTTTTTTCATGTAATTGAGGAAAAAAATAAAATATTATTAAATGCCAAAAAAAAGAATATGTATTAAAAAAAAGAAGTGATGGAGTCAGGTGGGTGCAGATCAAAGCAGACTATCTTTCACATCAGTATTTTTATGGTTTTATTTGGGGGTTTTGATTACGTATGAGGGTGTTCTTACAACAATGACCAATATAGAAGTGTGTTTTGCATGACAATAAAAATAAAATGTTAAAAAGAATATTGAAACAAAGATGTCTACTATATTATTTTAAGTTGTACTAGAAAAGGTGACCAGATCTATAAGAAGAAAAAGAAATCAAGAGATTAAAGCATGGGTAAAAAGAAAACAAAAATATCTTGATCTGCAGAAAATATGATGATTTACTTTGAGAAAAAATCTACTTAAAAATCAACCACAAATTGAGATACTAGCTTCATTAAAGCAGCAAAATGTAAATTATGTAAACAAAATTCTTTGCATATATTATGAACAAAACCCAAGAGGAAGAAATAGAAAGATAAATTCTATTTAACATGACAATAAAATATATGAATGTTGGTCTTCCAAGTCATATTAATAAAAGCATGAAAAAATTTTTTTGCAAAACTGAAAAAAGTAATTGGAACATTTGGAAGGCTATTCAAAATTTATGACTAGACCATGCTAATAAATAATTAAATTAAATAGATGAATAATGGCAATATAACTGAAATTATTCTCCAGATCTGGGCTGTTCCAATGAAATTTCCAAAGGGATGCTTTATAGGATTAGAAAAAATAACAAATTCATTTGGAGGAAAAGAGGATCAAAAATGTGAAGGAATAGAATTTCAGAAAGTAGGAGGGGTTGGTGCTACTCAATTTCAAACTGAAACTATTTGCTCCTAGATCAAAAATAAAATTAGATCAGGAAATAGACTAACCAAGCACACCCAAAGACAAATGCATACAGGAATTCCAGGCTTGATAAACCCCAAACCACAAACTTCAAAGGATGGAATTCTCTACTCAATAAGAGCAGTTTTAGAAAAATAGGTTTAGATCAGCATCCTATACAATACAACATCCCACATTAACCTGACCCTGCCATCCCCTCATGTTAGGGTTTCATATCTCTCCTCCCTTTCACCGGCAACTCTAAGAATTGATTGTCCATCTATAAACTATTCACTTCTTAATTACATTTTTTAAAAGGCAATGGGGGTCAAGTGACTTGCCCTGGGTCACACAGTTGGGAAGTGTCTGAGGCCAGATTTGAACCTAGGACCTCCTGTCTCTAGGCCTGGCTCTTAATCCACTGAGCTACCCAGTTGCCCCCTCTTAATTACTTTTTAAACTCTTGTGATCCAGTTTCCACCTTGACTACTCACGTGAAATTGCTGTCTACAATGTGACAGTGATGTCTTAGCTGCCAAATGCAGTGAATGGTCTCTTCTCAGTCATCTTTCTTGATCTCTCTGTAGCATTTAACACTATTAATCCTCTCCTGCAGGACATTTTTCCTCAGTTTAATGATCCTTCTCACTCATTCACCTTTTTTAGATCAGCATCTATTCTTTGCAAGGATGTACAAGGCTCTTTCCTTTCTCTCCATATTTTCTCAGGAACCCCATCAGCATCCATGCTTGGATTCAATGATCATCTCGAGGTAAATGACTATCAAATCCGTGGATTTAGCCCTCATCTCCCTAGTTTGATTCCCACTAACTAGTTATTGCTGTATAGTGTTTCTCTCTATGTGACTCAAATTGGCCATTGAATTAGATCAGATCCTATTTTCATTAGCAATATGGCACCAGAGCAAGATAAACCCAACTAGAAAAGATGGAGCCTAATAATAATAGTAACAAACTTCTGCTATATCTCTGTAGCACTTTAGGATGGACAAAGTACTTCCCTAAAACAAAATAAACCCAAGTTTGTGATTATTTGTAGCACTTTGTAGATGAGAAAATGAGTCTCAGAGATATGGAGTGAATGGCTCAGGGTCACAGCTAGTCAATATCAGGGCTAGATTCAAACCCAAGTCTACTGACTGACTACAAGTCTAATATAACTTTCAGCAGTGGTCAATCTGATACCTGAGAATCTGGATTTCAAACTTGGAGCTGTCAGTTATAATGTTTGAGACCTTCTGCTCATCACCTGACTTCTCTGGACCTCAATATCCTCATCTGTAAAAAAAAAAAATAGGGGAAGGAAGGAAGGAAGGAAGAAAGGAAGGAAGGAAGGAAGGAAGGAAGGAAGGAAGGAAGGAAGGAAGGAAGGAAGGAAGGAAGGAAGGAAGGAAGGAAGGAAGGAAGGAAGGAAGGAAGGAAGGAAGGAAGGAAGGAAAGAAGGAAGGAAAGAAGGAAGGAAGGAAGGAAGGAAGGAAGGAAGGAAGGAAGGAAGGAAGGAAGGAAGGAAGGAAGGAAGGAAGGAAGGAAGGAAGGAAGGAAGGAAGGAAGGAAGGAAGGAAGGAAGGAAGGAAGGAAGGAAGGAAGGAAGGAAGGAAGGAAGGAAGGAAGGAAGGAAGGAAGGAAGGAAGGAAGGAAGGAAGGAAGGAAGGAAGGAAGGAAGGAAGGAAGGAAGGAAGGAAGGAAGGAAGGAAGGAAGGAAGGAAGGAAGGAAGGAAGGAAGGAAGGAAGGAAGGAAGGAAGGAAGGAAGGAAAGAAGGGAGGAAGGGAGGAAGGGAGGAAGAGAGGGAGGAAGGGAGGAAGAGAGGGAGGAAGGAAGGAAGGAAAGAAGGGAGGAAGAGAGAGAGGGAGGAAGGAAAAGAGGGAGGGAGGAAGGAAGGAAAGAAGAGAGGAAGAGAGAGAGGAAGGAAGGAAAAGAGGGAGGAAGGAAGGAAGGAGAGAGAGATAAATGAACAAAGGAATGAACAAATAAATGACTAAAATGAAGGATAGGACTAGATGACCTCTAAGGTCTCTTCTAGTTCCAAGATGGTCTCCTATGGAACTGGTAGACCCAAACCTATCTCTAGAGATGTCATTGTGAATGAAGCAGATTTGGCAACATCCCCCAAATTGAATGTGTATGGGGAGACACTTCCCATTAACCCTACTCCATACCCCAAACATGCAGACAAATATAATTAGCAGATGGTCTCCCAAAGAGCCAATTCTTTCTCCCTAGAAATCTGCTGAACCATGGCTTCCCTGCCCCCCACTCCCAACCTCCTCAGACAAGCCCCAACAAAAAAGATCCTCTGTCTTGTACCCATTTGGGCTAATCCCAGGAATCCTCCTTCTGCAGGCACAATAGTGGGCTCTGTCCTTGGCCTCGATATGCTCTCCCGCCCTCCGCTTTGCCTCCCAAGGCCCTTCCTGAGCTCTGGGCCTCCCTCAGGCTCCATATGGCTGGCATCCAAAGAGAAGATGATTATCACACTCTGGGCTCCACCAGACAGAAGCATCACAGACACTAGCTGTCTTCCAAGGAAGGGCCAGGGCCACAGGAAAGCAGCCCCCTCAAGTGATGCTGACATCTAGGAAGGCCAGAGCTCAGGCTGCCCAGGGTCCATGCTGAATTGCACTGGGGGAGACCTTTACCAAGCCACCCACCCCTCCAGTTTTCTGACTGGTCCAATCTTTCTTGGATCCCTAGAATGTCAAGGGGAAAAGCTGACCCTGAATCGCTTTCCCTTTCAGACCTCAGTCTCCTTATCTATAAAATGAGGTCATTGAATTACATGATCTCGAATGTCCCTTCCAGACTTCCATCTGGGATCTTATCAAATGAAATGTGATGAATCCCTAGGCTGAGAGGAACAAAGGAGGAACCTTTAACAACAGGTCTATCTCCCATGCCTGGTATGTTCAACACCCTCACTGATACCGCCTTTATTTCTGCATTTCTTCATATGTCTAGCTCTTAGCACAGTGCCTGACATGTAGTGGACACTTAAAAAAAAAAGACTTGTACACTGACAGACGGTTCCAGAATTTTTTCCAAGACACCAAAGCCTCTCCTGTACAGCTGTGTCCATTTTCCCTCCTCCTTGGGGGAGGAGAGGAATAGCATTTATTAAACACCTTCTATGTGCCAGGCTGAGGACTTTGCAAATATTTGATCCTCACAACAGCCCTGGGAGGTAGGTGTTATTATTCCCCCATTTTACAGATGAGGAAACTGAGGGAGATGGAAGTTAAGTGATAAGGAGCTCATGTCCCCTTAGAAGAGGTGGCAGATCTGAGGTTTGGACCTGAGCACGAGGGTAGGAAGACGATTGATGCCAAAACAAACCTGTGGATGCACGAGCTGAGCTAGTTGTAACCATTAGGGTTTTAGTGGGTGAAGGGCCCAAACTCAGCTTCCCCTCCCTATTCCACTCCCCTCACCCCTGCCCTTCTCCCTTAGATGAGTAATTTTCCTACCTCGTGTTTGCATTAGTTCCTCTTTATACAAGACTAAGATCCATCTGGTGGATCTCTGTGGAGCTGGGAGAAAAAAGGGATTAATTATCTCCCTGCCTTCCCTAAACTCAGCACCTTTCTTCATTCATTCAATCAATCAGTCAATGGACAAGCGTTTATTAAGCCTTATTATGTGTCGGGAACTGGGCTAAACACTGGGGATACAAGGACCCAAATGGGGTGCCCACTCTCAATCAATCAATCAACGGAGAAGGCTCCATTGCGCACACTGGGTCCCAGGCACGTAGTTATTGGGTGCCAATTATGAAAGCCCTCTCAAGACCCAGAAGTGCTCTATGAATGGGAGTCATTAATGTCATTATTTACAAAGCTCTCAAGTATTAGGTATGAGTGCAGAGCTAAAAGGAACCCAGGAAGCTGGAATCTGCTCTTTAACCGTTGACACATGGAGAAGGCATTCAAGGCAGTTCCCTTCCCTAAAATCGGGTAGCTGGCATGTGAGGAGAAGGTATGTGACGCCTCTGTCTCCTCTGGAACAGCCCATCTTCTGGCTCTAAAGGTCACCAAGGGGAAGAGTCTGTCCCTCCCAACTCTCCCACCCACCCACCCACACACAAATCTACCCCATCCTTAGGATGCTGGCTAGCCCCAGACAATAGTGTCCCAGGCCTGAGATTCCTGAATGAGGGAGGGACTGATCCCAGAAGAGCCCAGGAATCCAGTTCTAACACCCACCAAGGCTGTGGTGTAGACTATGAGGAAGTACCAAAGCCCACTCAAGGCGCCATGATAAAGAAAGCAGAGGTCTTTTTTATGGACCAAATTGATTACTCACTATTTCCTAAGGATGACATGGTACTTTGCCACCCCTGTATCTTTGCACACACGATTCTCGGTGCTTTGAATGCTCTCCCTCTCTCTTCCACTGTTCAATTCCTCTCTTGGAGAGCGAGGCAATGGAGGTTAAGGGGCTTGCCCAGGAAGTTTCTGAGGTCAAATGTGAACTCAGGACTTCCTATCTCTAGGCCTGGCTCTCAATCCGCTGGACCACCTTGATGCCCCGATTTGTATGCTCTTCCAACTCCCCACTCCTCTCCTGTTTCCCAGTTTCATTGTGGAGTCTCTTTATGAAGTCAAGTTGACAAGCATTTTTAAGCACCTATTGTATACCAGATACTATGCTAAGAACTGGAGGATGATACAAAGTCCGTCCCCCAAAATCCATCTCCTCTAACTCAAGGAACTCATACTTTAATACAGAGGCAACTTGCAAAATGACTTAGAGTTAACAGAGTGAAGGCTCCTATACATTAAAGGGGATTGGGAATTTGGTGGGCTTAGAAGGAGTCAACCCTTCACCTTCTGATCTCAAAGTCATAGAATTTTTGACTTGGAAAGGATGTCAGGAGTCGCCTAATCCAACCCATACCTAAAAAAGGAATCCCCCCTTAAATCTATAAGTGGCTGGATATTCTGCCTCTGCTTAAATACCTCCAATGACGGAGAACTCACTACCCATTGAGGCTCCCCAGGCACCCTCTCCCAGTTGGCAATGACATTTGGGACAGCTCTAATTGTTGGGAAACATTTCCAGACAACAAACCTAAATATACATCTTTGAAACACTTCCCTCCCCCTCATTGCTCCTGGTTCTGTTTTCTGGGCTCAAAAAGAATTAATCTCATCTTTCCTCTACATGATAGCCTTTCCAAAACTTGACAGCACCTATCCTCTCCCCTCTATGTCTTTTCTTCTTGAAGTTGAAAATCCCAAATTCCTTCATGTACTCCTCAAATGGAATGAATTTGAGGCCCTTCTGAGGTCTGATGACCCTCTTCTGGACACCCTGCAGATGATAAATACCCTTCCTAAAACATGGCGCCCAAAGATGAACACAATGCTTTATACAAGACCTGATCAAGGTAGAATAGAAAGGCTGAATGAATGAATGAATGAATGAATGAATGAAAAATGGAACTAATACTTCTTTATTCCTGGAAGCTAGACCCTTTTTCATAGAGTTTCAGGGCTCTTCCCTTTGGGGAAGCAATCTTGTCTAGTGGCTTTGAGGAGCATCTCTGTGGTGAAAGCTCTCCAGTCCTGACCTTGCTCATTTCTCCGCTATCCTGTCAAACTCAATATAACTCAACAGAACTCTTCTTACCCTAAACATAATCAGCCTCTGTGTTCCATCTCTCCCTGCTCCCACCCAAACTTAACTATTTCTGTCAACAGCACTTCCAATCTTCCTCCCCCAGACCCCAAACCTTGATGCCCTTTTGGACTCATTCTCCATCTCCTAATCCTACCCTGTCAATCCTCTCTTCAGAAAGTTTCCAATCCCTTTTCCTTCCTGTCTCTCTGCCTCCCTCCCCCCACTGCTATCACTCTGGATAGCCTTTTGGCCTCTGGTCTCTTCTGTCCTCTAATCCATCTTAGAGTTCTGCCAGAGGAATCTGTTAATGCCCCATTTCCTCATCTCCAGCCCTTGCTCAAAGAACTCCGGGACTTCAGGAGAAATTGAATTCCTCTGTCCAAGAGCTTTCGTGATGTGCCCTCCAACTTTGGACAAAGATACTTTTTGGTTCTATTTTTCCCTTTCTTCCTCCTTTCACATGAGGTCAGCAGCCTCCAAACAAGGCCTCAAATTCCCCATTTGTAAAGGGGGGGGTGATCTCTAAGGGCCTTCCCCACGTCCTGACATTCTATATCTAAGAACCCTCCCAGAACTGCTACTCAGTGATCCACGAGCCCTTCTGGGTCCAATGTTCCCTTTTTCTAAGGGACTAGGAAGAAGTTTGGTCTTTATGAGTAAAGGGGAGGCAGACCTTCTTAAAAGGCATTTGCTGATTGCCTGAGGAAGAGGCAAGATGGTGTGTTGGAAAAAAATAAGGACCCAGGAATCGAAAGGCTAGGCTCTAATGCTGGCTTCAGGCCCAGAATTTCAGAATTAGAAGGGAATTTCAGAGACCATCTAGTTGAGTACTTCAGACAATAGCCAGTGAACATTTATTAAGCACCTACTATGTGCCAGGCACTGTGTGCTAAGCCTTAGGTACACAAAAAGAAGCAAAGAGCAGTCTCTGTCCTCTAGGAGTTTACGGTCTAAAAGGAGAGACAATACACAAATAAATATGTACAAAGCAGGCCATATACAGGATAAATAAGAAATAATTAAAGGAAAGAGAGACTAGAATTAAGAGGGATTGGGAGGTGGAGAGGGGTAGCTAGGTGGCTCAGGGGAAAGAGAGCCAAACCTGGAATCAGGAGGTAGGTCCTGGGTTCAAATCTGAACTCAGACACTTCCTAGCTATGTGACCCTGGGCAAGTCATTTAACCTCCATTGCCTAGCCCTTACTGCTCTTCTGCCTTGGAATCAATACCCAGTATTGATTCTAAGACATATGGTAAGGGCTTTAGAAAAAGGGGGAGCTGTCACTCAATAGAAGAGTATAAGGAGAAGAGTAAGATCTAAGAAGACTGGAAAGAGAGGAGGGGTTGGATTATGAATTCACTCCTAGAGAGGACTAATTGGAGTGAGCAGATACTCAAGGCAGGAATAATCCAGGCATGAGGTGATAAGGACCTATACCAGATCGATAGCAGCTCCAGAGGCAGAGAAGGGACAGAGAAGGGGAAATATTTGGATGTTGCAAAAGTGAATGGATAGACTTTGACAACAGCTTGGAGATGGGGGGTGAGAAAGAGTGAAGAATCCAGGATGACTCCTAGATTGTGAGCCCAAGGAGCTAGAAGGATGCTGTTACCCTCGACAACAATAGGAAAGGTAGGAGGTGGGAAAAGTTCAAGGGGAAAGCTCGTGAGTTCCTTGTTGACTTTAAGATGTCTACTGGACATCCTACTTGAGATGTCTAAATGGCACTTGAAGCTGCAGGATTGGAGATCAGTGAGAGTTTGGGGCAGGAAAGGTAGATTTGGGAATTATCAGACTGGAGGTGGAAATTCACTCCATGGAAACTGATAAGTGAAAGAGTAGAGAGAGAAGAGAAGGGGACCCAGGACAGGACCCTGAGGGACTCTGATGGTTAGAGAGAATGATCTAGCAAGATACAAAGAAAGAGTGGTCCAAGAGGTGGGAGGAAAACCAAGAGAAAAATGGCGCCTAGAAGAGAGAAGAATATCAAAGAGTGAAATGATCGACAGTATCATAGGCTGCAGAGTGATCAAGGAGAATGAGGATTGATAAACGGCCATTGGATTTGGCAACTAAGAGATCACTGGTCATTTTGGAGAGAGAAATTTCAGTGAAACAAGGCAGTCAAAAGTTGGATAATAAGAGGTTAAGAAGAATAGGAGGAGAGAAAGTGGGAGCACTTGCTGTAGACAGTTCCTTCCAGGAATTTAGCTACAAAGGGCAGAAGAGGTGTAGGATGGAAGGATCAAATGAGGGCTTGTTTGGGGTTTTTTTTGGAGGGATAAAAGGGCATGTTTGTAGGCAGTAGGAAATGAGCCAGTAAACAGGGAAAGATTGAGAATAGGGGACGACAGGGAGAAATCTGTTGGAGGAGATGGAATGGGTTGGGATGGCTTGGATAAAATAGGGTTAGTGTTGGTAAGGAGTAAAGCCACTTCATCAGGTGAGACAGGGATGAAGGTGGAGATAGTGGCAGAAGGAACCTGAGCAATAGGAGCTGAGGAGAAGGGAAAAGAACGAACTCACAGAGAATGGCTTCCATTTTTTTCTGTAAAGTATGAGGCAAGGTTCTCAGCTGAGAGAGTTGGACAGAAGGGGAGCCATGGGAGGTCTGAAAAGGGAAGAGAAAGTTTGGAAGAGCCTCTGTGAAGAGTCAGGGAGTGAGTCAATAAGGGAGATATAGTAGGATTGCTGAGCAGCAGTGAGGACCCAGTTGAGATTGCATAATATAAATTTGTAGTGGACCCCATCAGGATGGGTGCATAATTTTCTTCACCTTCATTAAGTAAGTAAGAATTCCATCTACAGGCATCTGAGGGCCACCGTAATTCACAGAGCACTGGACCTGGAATTAGGAAGACCCGAGATCAAATCTATCCCCAGACACTTATGAACGGTGGGATCCTCTGCCTCAGTCTCCTCATTTATCAAATAGGGATCATAATAGCATCTTCTTCCTAGGGTTGTTAGAAGGATAAAATGAAATAGCATTTTTAAAGTGCCTGGCACATAACAGGAGGTTAATAAATGTTTATTCCCTTTTCCTTTTTCTACAAGTCAATAATTTTTTTATTAAAAAACCTCCAGGCATCTTCTGAAGGAGCCCATTCCACTTTTGGATAGCTTTAATTATTAGGAAATTTTCTCTGACATCAAACCTAAATTTGTCTCTTGTTAACTTCCACTCATTGTTTCTGGTTCTGCCTTTTGGGGCCAAATCTTATCCATCTTCCACCTGGCCACACACCAGCTTTTCACATGTGAGAAGACGGGTTATCCATCCTCAGTTATCTTTGTGTGCATTCTAGCTCTTTTTCAATAGACCCTCACTCATGTGGCTCTTTGTTGGAGGCTCTCTAAGCTTTCTAAAATATTGTCCCCAGAAGAGAACCCAAAACTCCAAATATATTTAGACAATCAGAGCAGAGTAGAGAGTAGCTCTATATCCTTCCTAGTCCTGCTCACAATGCCCATTTTATTATTTAATTTATTATTGTGCCCATTTTACAGACCAAGAAATTGAGGCAAACAGGTTAAGTTAAGATTATGTGTCTATTAAGTGTCTGAGGTCCCATTTGAACTCAGGTCTTCTTAACTCCAAGTCCAGCCCTCTATTCACTGAGTCAGTTAGCTGCAAAGATGCTGGAAAATCCTTTGCTAAACAAAATCTAGATAAACAAAATAACTAAACTAAAACTAAATCAAGCTAGTACACTTAAGGTAGGTGAATGACAGTGTTCCCCTGATCAACCAGCCTAGTAACCCTTTCAAAAAGGGAAATAAGTTTAGTCTGGCATGACTTGATGAAGCCAAGGGAATTCCCTAGACTCTCCCTGCCTTCTTTTTTTTTAAACCTTTATCTTCTGTCTTAGTACCAATTCTAAGACAGAAGAGGGATAATGGCTAGGCAATTGGAGTTAGGTGACTTTCCCAGGGTCACTCAGCTAGGAAGAATCTGAGGCTAGATTTGAAACCAGGTCCTCTTGACTCCAAGCCTGGATCTCTATCCATTGAGCCAGCTAACTTCCTCTGAGGTCCCCTCTTCTTAAGTGATTTCATGACTAATTTTGTTGTTTGTTTGTCTAGAGGGTCCCTTTGGTAGATAGACAGTCTGAATCATATTTCTAAATGCACAAAATAAATACAAAAGATCACAAAGGAAACCAATTGTACTAAAATACGGTCATCAAAAAACTGACAAAACAAGGTCAAGGACTCCAAGGGAAGAACCACGTTCCCTAAGAGTCCCTTTAAACAATACTTTGCTAAATTTCTACAAGTAATTGGCACCAAGCCCACCAGGATAGTCTTCAGACTCCTTTCTCTCCCACTGAGATGACCTTCGGCCAATCTCTTCCCTCTTCACTGGGCTTGAGTGTCCTCCTTTGGAAAAGGCACAAGTTGGACAAAAGAGGGGTCCTAACCTGGGGACCCTGGATAGATTTCAGGAGTCCATGAACCAGGATGGGGAAAAGAAAATGACATCTTTGTTTTCACTAATATTTGGCTTCCTTTGTATGTCTTTTATTTCATGCATTGAAAATCAGGCTTCTGAGAAGGGGGTCCATAACACAAAAGGGGTGCAGATAATCACAAAAGACCCCTCCCCATCCAACTCTGACAAGCTCAGTTTACAAAACATCCTCCTGGTCCATTGCAAGATCTCCATAGAAGGAATTCCATGGGAACTGGAACAAGTGATGCAGAGTGAGAGGAGCAGAGCCAGGAGAACATTGTACACAGAGACTGATACACTGTGGCACAATCAAATGTAATGGACTTCTCTACTAACAGCAATGCAATAATCCAGGACAATTCTGAGGGATTTATGAGAAAGAACACTATCCACATACAGAGAAAGAACTGTGGGAGTAGAAACACAGAAGAAAAACAACTGCTTGTCACATGGGCCAATGGGGATATGACTGGGGATGCAGACTGTAATCGATCACTAGTGCAAATATCAACAACATGGAAATAGGTTTTGATTAAGGACACATGTAATACCCAGTGGAATTGCGTGTCAGCTACAGGAAGGGGGTGGGAGGAAAGGAGGGAAAGAACATGAATCATGTAACCATGGAAACATTTTCTTAATTAATCAATAAAATTAAATTTAAAAAAAGACCTCCCTAGAGCATGGCTATACTGGGAGAACAGATGGAATTTTCTCTCCTCCTTTAGGCTCTCCTTGTCACTTAATCCCTTCTCCCTTGGGGGACCTCTCCCAAGCCATTAGAAAGTCTTAAGAAATCATTTCTTCTACAGCTTCTGCTTTGCCCTGAAATCTGTCCCTCTTTTGAGAGGTACTTTCCAAAGGTCGGAATGATTCTCACTCTTCTGCTCAGACTCTCAGGAACTGGGCTGAAATGGGAGCAGAAAGGTTAGAGAGTGATGAGCTCATTGTCATCTCCCCCTCCTTCCTCCCACCAGGGATCAGAGATATGGAAGATTCCAGTTTTCTTCTCTGAAATAGGATCCACGCCCCATCCTGGACCAGCACCCCATCTCAGAAGCCCAGCCTAGACTTCAGGTTTGTCTAGCTTTGCCCTGGGCTCCTCCCAACACCAGCACCAGCACCAATTTCTGTGTGTGCCTCAGTTTCTTCATATATTGAAAAAGGAAGTTGATCTATTAGCCTCCAGGTCCCTAGGGCTGGATGAAATAGTGTCTAGAAAGCACTCAGGAGGAAAGTGCTTAGCTCAGCAGAGCTTATCTCTTAATGGAGCTTGCGCTCTCTCCGGGGCTTCGACTGCCCCTCCTTGTCTGGGCCCCCCACCTCCCTCTCCATTGGGCTGTGAGCCAGGAGCTCTAACCATCAGAACGCTTAAGAGCATTAAGGTCCCTCCCAGCCACTGAAGAGAACCAGGGATGCCGACGTGTGCGAGACATGTTTGCCTACTCGTGATACACAGAGATGGGAGAGGGTCAACAATGGATCAATATCTCCCGAATGGGACAGCCATCGTCAGAGCAAATGGCAGGAAGCTCCACCGGTCTTTCTGCTGCTGTAACCAGTATCCAGTTGTAAGAGCCATTGGCTGGGGCACTCGCTAACGGCAAGTGTCCCAATTGGATCAGGTTTCTTGTATTCCCAACACGGGGCCAACATACCCAGGGAATGACATTTCTACCCTCTTAGCCTCCCTGGCACAGACTGACCAACTGACCACACAAGAGGCTGCTTCCATCCTGAGCCCCCGGGATAGATGGGTGTAAGTAGGCAGTGTGCGTAATGGAGAGAGTGCTGAATCTGGCTCAAGAGAGACAAGGGTTTGAGACTCAGCTCTTATACTTACTAACTTGGTGTACCTTGAGCAAATCACTTCACTCCTTATCTGTATAATGGGCACATTCAGACCCGTAACACCTCCTTATAGGGCTGCTGAGAGGCTTGAATGACATAAGAGCTACCCAGCCTGAAAGTCTGATGTGTTGTTGTTCAGTCATTTCAGTTGTGTCTGATTCTACATGAACTTATTTGGGTTTTCTTGGCAAAGAAACTGGAATAGTTAACCATTTCATTCCCCAGCTTGCTTTACAGATAAGGAAACTGAGGCAAACAGGGTGAAGTGACTTGTCCAGGGTCAAACAGCTAAGAGACTGAAATGCTTTGCCATTTTGTTCTCCAGCTCATTTTACAGATGAGGAAACTGAGGCAAACAGGGTGAAGTGACTTGTCCAAGGTCAAACAGCTAAGAGACTGAACTGGTTTGCCATTTTGTTCTCCAACTCATTTTACAGATGAGGAAACCGAGGCAAACAGGGTGAAGTGACTTGTCCAGGGTCAAACAGCTAAGAGACTGAAATGGTTTGCCATTTTGTTCTCCAGCTCATTTTACAGATGAAGAAACTGAGGCAAACAGAGTTAAGTGACTTGTCCAGGGTCAAATAGCTAAGATTCTAAGAGACTGAAATGGTTTGCCATTTCCTTCTCCAGCTCATTTTATATATGAGGAAACTGAGGCAAACAGGGTGAAGTGGCTTGCCCAGGATCATCTCTGAGGCCAGATTTGAACTCAAGTTTTCCTAACTCAAGACCCAGTACTCCATAAACTGTACCACCAAAATCCTATATAAATAGGAGTAAATTTTACTATTTTGTATAACAGTATTTATTGTTTTAAAGTTAATCAAGATTTATTGATTTCCTTCCTCATGATGTATAAAGTCTATTCTCCTAGTAGTAAAGGAGATATATTTCCCTAGAAAGTGGATAGGATTTTATGGCCTCACATGGCTTCATAGCTGTGTGACCCTGGGCAGGTCACCTAACCCCTTTTGCCCAGCTCTTGCCCTTTGGTCTTAGACAGAAAGTTGAGATTTAAAAAAAAAGAAAAAAAGAAAAAGAAAAAGAAGGGCGAGGGTTTTCATAAGCACAGGGGAGATCATTCCAGGGGACAGTTATTCTAGGCAAGGTTATTTCAGGTGAACTACCTGGTACGAGTAGACACAGCAATGGGAATGGGTGGGTATTTGTTTGTTTGTTTGTTTGTTTGTTTTACTTGAAATCTTTTGAGGACATACTGAGAAGCTGCAAAACCAGAATTCTCTGACAATAATTCTTTGACCCTCTTGGAAGATTAAATAAGACAATTTTAAATTATAAATTTTAAAGTATATGTAATATATACATAATATATACAATATACAATATATAATTATATATAATTATTAAATAAGGTGATTTTACATTATAAATTTTATATTATATATAATATATACATAATATATAGTACATACAAGATATAATATATAATAATTATATCGTATATAATAATTATATATAATTATTAAATAAGACCATTTTAAATTATATATTTTATAGTATATTATATATGGCATATAATATATATTATATATAAATGATTAAATAAGATGATTTAGCCCCAAAGTGATATATGAAAGGAGATAGTGATGGATCCAAGATTGAACCAGGACCTGGGTTCCAGTGCTACCTCTACCCCTTTCCCAGCTGTGTGACTCTAGGCAAGGCTCCTATTTTCTCTGCCTCATCTATAAAGTGGGGATGGTAATAATGGCAGGTGTAGTAATTTCCTCTGAAAGTCCATTGTTTTGCTTTTGCTTTTAAACCTTTACTTTCTGTTTTAGCAACAACTCAAAGACAGAAGGGCAAGGGCTAGGCAAGGGAAGTTAAGTGACTTGCCCAGGGTCACACAGCTAGGAAGTGTCTGAGGCTAGATTTGAACTCAGGTCCTCCCAATTCCAGGTCTGCTGCTCTGTCCATTGAACCATCCAACTGTCCCTAGAGTTAACCATTGGGAGGCTAAAATTAGAATATGCATGTAAAGTGTGTTAAACTTTATTATCATTATTATAGTATACAATGATAGCTATTTACTGATGATGCCTCTATTGAGTCTACTTGGAGAACCTAAAGCACTTTAGGTATTACTATCATCCCTATTGTGCAGATAAGGAAACTGAGGCTCAGAGAAATCTAATGATTTGTCCACATCTCCTTAGCAAAGGTAGGATTTGAACCCAGGACCTTCCTGATCCCAAGCCCAGGACTCCATCCACTCTATGGCAAGGTCTCTCAGCTTTGTTATTTAGCCCTGTCCGACTCTTCCTGACCCCATTTGGAGTTTTCCTGGCCAAGATCCCGGAGCGGTTGGCCATTTCTTTTCTCCATTTACAGATGAGGCAACTGCACAGCCAGGGGCGAGTGGCTCCTGGGAAGGGGCACGGAATAAGTGACGTAAGATGTAAGTAAACGCACCTTCAGTATTTGGAAGGGCTCAGACGTGGAGGTACAATTGTTTTTCATCAAAGGTATTAGACGCTGTTGGGATGAATGAGATGCAAATTCTTGCAGAAGTATTACAGAACTCACTGTTATAGCTTTTGATCACTGGGCAGACAGCATGACATGGAAGAGAGAAAGCTGCCTTTGGACCCAGGAAAACCTGGGTTCAAATCCCAGTAAGTGAATAAGTATCTGAGGCAGAATTCAAACTCAGGTCCATCCTGATTCCAGGTCCAGCCCTGTCTAACCACTGTGACACCTTTGAGATCATTTCATCTAAAAGAGATCCAGCAAGTCCTCACAAGGATTATCCACTATGACCAGGAATGCAAGGCTGGTTCAACATGAGGAAAACCATCCGCATCATCGACCACATCAATAACCAAACTGACAAAGATCGTTTCATCTAGCAGTTCACAAACTATGTTCTTTACCGTCTCACTGAGGATGCTAAAGCGCTTTTGTTTCTGCGGGCGATAGCCATCACCAATTACCTCATTAGAAATGAAAACATTTCAGTGTGATTATGAAGATAGTTTTGACTTCTGAGACTCTGAGGAAGAGAATTGCTGATCCCTCATTTTATAGATGAGGAAACTGTGGCCAACAGAGGTGAAGTGACTTGCCCAAGGTCTCCGTACAGCAGAAATTTGAACCCAGGTTCTCTGACTCTATATACACTACACTTTTCACTACCCCACTCTACAGTTATATTCTCAAGAAAACAAACCAAAATGAAGCCAGCTCTTTCCAGGAAGTCCTCACCCACATTGATGTCCCCTTTCTTTGAATTGCATCAGCACCGTTGACCTTCAACATCTCATCTTGCCCTTAATTTAAAGCTGCCTTAATGGGTGTTATGATCCAGGTGTTTGCCTCCATCAGGCTCTAAGCTCCCTGAGAACAGGGACCTTCCTTTGCTGGGGTTGTTATTTGTCCTCTGTTTTCAAAGACCAATGACATCCCGAGGGATGCCTCCACTTGCCTGTGAATTGGATTTTAGCCAGGCGCAGGGGCACAAAATCTAATATTAGCCTCTACTAGGCGATAAGCTTCCCAAGGGCTTCTCTTCTATCCTCTCACTGAGGTGCTCATAAAACTGACTTGGAGCCAGGAGTCTTGGTTTCAAATTCCCAGCTCTGCCATTTATTTACCAATTGTGTAGCCTTGAGCATGAGCCTGGCTTCTTCATCATGAAAATAATCCTCCCTGCTTTCCTGGAAATAATTCTGTAGGAATGTGAATTATTGTTGGTCTTCGTTAATCAGGTAGTTTTGGTTTGTTCCTTAAGATCACCGATTGGGAGCTAGAAGAGACCTTTGAGGTCACCCAATGGTCCAACTGCCTTGTTTTATACAAAAGGAATCTGAAATCAAGAGCTTATGCTATTAAACTCTTCTCCTCTGTCTTAAAACCAATACCAAGTATGGATTCCAAGACAGAAGAGAGGTAAGGGCTAGAAAATGGGGGTTGAACTCTATTAAACTCTTTTCCTCTGTCTTAAAATCAATACCAAGTATGGGTTCCAAAACAGAAGAGAGGTAAGGGCTAGAAAATGGGGGTTGAACTCTATTAAACTCTTCTCCTCTGTCTTAAAATCAATACCAAGTATGGGTTCCAAGACAGAAGAGAGGTAAGGGCTAGAAAATGGGGGTTGAACTCTATTAAACTCTTTTCCTCTGTCTTAAAATCAATACAGAGTATGGGTTCCAAAACAGAAGAGAGGTAAGGGCTAGAAAATGGGGGTTGAACTCTATTAAACTCTTCTCCTCTGTCTTAAAATCAATACCAAGTATGGGTTCCAAGACAGAAGAGAGGTAAGGGCTAGAAAATGGGGGTTGAACTCTATTAAACTCTTCTCCTCTGTCTTAAAACAATACAGAGTATGGGTTCCAAAACAGAAGAGAGGTAAGGGCTAGAAAATGGGGGTTGAACTCTATTAAACTCTTTTCCTCTGTCTTAAAATCAATACAGAGTATGGGTTCCAAAACAGAAGAGAGGTAAGGGCTAGAAAATGGGGGTTGAACTCTATTAAACTCTTTTCCTCTGTCTTAAAATCAATACAGAGTATGGGTTCCAAAACAGAAGAGAGGTAAGGGCTAGAAAATGGGGGTTGAACTCTATTAAACTCTTTTCCTCTGTCTTAAAATCAATACAGAGTATGGGTTCCAAAACAGAAGAGAGGTAAGGGCTAGAAAATGGGGGTTGAACTCTATTAAACTCTTTTCCTCTGTCTTAAAATCAATACCAAGTATGGGTTCCAAGACAGAAGAGAAGTAAGGGCTAGAAAATGGGGGTTAGGTGACTTGCCCAGGGTCACACAATGAGGAAGTATCAGAGGCCACATTTGAGTTCCCATTCATCTTCATTTTAAAATAAATACTTGCCACCTGGAACTTCTAGCAGGAGAGAGAATATGGCAACTTCTGATGAGAAAAATTGATGCTACCTTGGCTCGTCCTTCCCTTGGTAGAGGAAGAAAGTTTGGCTTCCAGAGTGGAGGAGGAGGCGGTTTTTATCAACCCTGCTTCTCTGAAAGGGTTCTGGCTGGGGGTAGGGCTTCCTTTATCTCACCAGATGTAGGTTTAGGAAACAGGGTCCAGAAGACTCAACATGGCGGGCGCCTTTGACTAGGGTTTTCTTCCCAACTCCTCATCCATCTCCTTAATGAACTGTGAGGGTGGACAAGTTGCCTCCCTTCTGCAGTGTCTCAAAAGAATGAGGTCAAAGGTTGCCTTAGGAAGATTGGGGGTGGAGGGACGGGGAAGGGGAAGGAGCTCGTTTGGGACCCCACTGGCCTTGGCAGAATGAGTTTTCAGGAAATCCTCTGAGACTAACATCCTTCTTCCTGCAGCCCCTCCGTCAGGATGCCTGCTCTCTGGGTGTGAGGACAGATTCGCCCCCAAGGAGCTTCATGCCCAAGGAGACCAGGGTGCCAAGAGGGTGAAAAAATCAATCAGGCTTTATTAAATGTATTAAGTGCCTACTGTGGGCTTGGCACTGAGCTGCTGCTGGGATTACCAAGACAAGGAAACAGTCTCTCCTCCAGCGAAGCTCACGTTCTGACGAGACAGCAAGGACAAAGGGAAGAATGTAGAAAATAACTAAAATAAATATATGGTGGGGTGACTAGGTGGCTCCATGGATAGAGCATCAGGTCTGGAGACAGGAAATCCTGGGTTCAAGTCTGACCTCAGATACTTCTTAGCTGTGTGATCCTGGGCAAGTCACTTAACCCCAATTGCCTAGCCCTTAGTATTGATTCTGAAACAGAAGGGAAGGGTTTAAAAAATAATTATTCATATTATTATGTGTAGAAAATAGCCATAAAGAGAAATGCCAATGCATATCAATGCTCATTGCAAAGTAGTTGGAGGGGGAAGTCTCTGGCAGTGGAGGGGATGAGGAAAGACGTTGTGTTCAAGGTGATGTTTAAGGTACATCTTGAAGAAAAAGAGAGCCAGGGTGGTGATGGGAAAGGGAGTGCCAGGGGTCAGGAAGAGACCAAAGGCCAGCTTGGCTGGATAGCAGTGAGTGAGTGAGTGATGGACAGGTGATGAGGCTAAAAAGATGGACCAGGAGAAGATGCTAAACTGAGAACTTTCTATTTGATTCTAGGCTTGATTGAGAAGAGGAATGGCACATAGTGGTGGAGGATAGAGGCGTTAAGAGGATGTTGCAATAATCTGGGCAAAATGGGGTGACGGCTTGAATGTGGCAGCTCCGGGAGCAGAGGGAACAGCTTGGATGTGAGAAGTGGGGGGAAAGGGCAAAATCTGGCAACTGATTGGATGGTGGAGTAAGGGAAAGGGAAGGTTCAAAGGCAATGCTGAACATTTGAACCCAGGACACTAGAAGATGGTGGTGCCTTGTACAGAAACAGGGAAGTTAGGAAAAGGGGGAGGTTGGACTGGGGTGGTCCCCCACACCCTTTCCCCAAAGAATTCTCTACAGCAAATGCCATGAGCGGTCATTCATCTTTTGTTTGAAGACCCCCACAGTAGGAGAACTCACTGCCTTCTGAGGGGGTAGAGAATGAGTTCAGTTTGGGGCACGTGGAATTTGAGAGGTCTTTGGGATTTCTAGTTTGGTGTGTCCAATAGGCAACTGACTGGTGGAGAGCCTGAGGCTGCATATATAGATATGGGAGTCAGATGTATGTAGTAGGCGCATACGGATGCTAATTAGGCCCAGGGGAGCTTTGGGGAGCCAGACACAGAGATGGAGAGAGACATAGATAGAGAGGAGAGACAGAGAGAGACAGACAGACAGAGACAGAGAGAGACAGAGAGAGACAGAGAGACAGAGAGAGAGGAGAAAGAGATGAGAGACAGACAGAAAGAGAGAGAGAGAGAGAGAGAGAGAGAGAGAGAGAGATATGAAAGAGAGACAGAAAGGAAAAAGAGAGAGGGAGGAGAGGGGGGAGAGAGAGAAAGGGAGGGAGAGAGAGAAAGGGAGGGAGGGAGAGAGAGACAGACAGAGAGACAGAGAAAAACAGAGACAGAGAGGAGAAAGAGCTGAGAGACACAGAGAGAGGGAGAAAAAGAGAGACAGAAAGATACAGGTATGAAAGAAAGAGAGAAAGAGAGGCAGAAAGGAAAGAGAGAGGGGAAGAGACTAGGACAAAGCCTTGGGGAGGACCCACAGGAGTTAGGGGGCAAAATTCAGCTCCTTTCCTTGCCCTCTGACTTAGAGGAGGCCTGGGGCAGCGTTGATGGCTCCTTACTAGAAGGAGGCAAGTAGGCCAGTGTCTCTCAGGCACATGGTCAGCACTGACCCTGGACAGAAAGGGGGACTGCTGAGCTGTACTCCCAGCTGGGATGGGGGTTGCCCTGCTCCCCCAGGCCCCTCCACATTCTATTACTCATCAGCAATTAATGGAGAGATAAACCAGGCAAAGTGAACAAAGGGCTCAATGTCTAGCTCCTACCCTCGGCCCTTTCCTCCCAGCCCACCAGCCCCAGCTTGACTTTCTCTCTCCTGAAGAATGAGCCCAAGAGAAGCCAGCTTTGTTCCCTGGGGAAAGGGGGGCAAACTAGCAGATTCTTCTCCTACCCTGACAACTGAAAGCAGTCAATGCAATTCACAACCTCCAGAATTTAATCATAGATTTGAACTAGAAAGGATGACAGAGTCACTAGCCCAACCCTTTCTCTTCACAGAGAAGGAAACTGAGGCCCAGTCAGCCCAAGATCCCGTAGCTGGGAACCAAAATCCAGGTCCTCTAACCCCCAATCCAGTGGTGATGTGTTGTCCCCCTCCCCCCAATCATAGCACCTCTTTAAGTTCCTAAGTAATGGGGGAGAGGGACAAGAGTAGAGAAAAACCATAATGCGACATTCCTGAGCTTCAGGAAGCTTCGGTTTATCAGAGGAAACAAGGCTTGTCTCCACTATTAGCTTAAAAAAACAAGCGAGATGATGGAGTGGGGCCCTGAGGGTTCAAAGAAGATGGGCCTGGACCAAACCATGGACATAATTGAAAGAGCGAGGAAAGGGGAAGCAGATTCCAGGCTGAGGGGGAGCTGGGAGCAAAGGGCTGGAGAATAATCCCGACCCAGATCCAAGCAAGAATCTTCACTCCAAGGAAGCTGTCAGCCATCCTTTGTTAGAAGCCCTCCAGTGGAGGAGAACCCACCACTGAGGCAGCCACTCTGGAGCAAGCCGGGCTGGCCACTTTGTTTTGCCCAAGACTCAATCTGGCTCTTTCTAGATTTTTATCTTCACTTCTGGTTCTGGGGTGATGTAGAAGGAGAAATCTTTTCCCACTAGAAAGTCCTTGAAATTATTATTATTTTTAGAATCAATTCTGTGAATCAATTCCAAGGCAGAAAAGCAGTAAAGGCTAGGCAATGGGGGTTAAGAGACTTGCCCAGGGTCATACATCTAGGAAGTGTCTGAGGTCACATTTGAACCCAGAACTTCCTAGCTCCAGGACTGGCTCTACCCACTGAACCACATAGCCACTTTGGTTAATTCGTGTTGAACTTGCAGCCCACGAAAACTCTCAGATTTTCTTCAGATCTAAGCAGACCCCATATCCTGTACTTGAGAAGATGATTTTGGGGCAGCTGAGTGAATCAGTAGATTGAGAGCCAAGCCTAGAGATGGGAGGTCCTGGGTTCAAATCAAGCCTCAGACACTTCCCAGCTGTGTGACCCTGGGCAAGTCATTTGACCCCCATTGCCTAACCAATACACAGTATTGAGTCTAATACAGAAAGAAGATAAGGGTTTGGGGAAGAAAAAAAAAAGATGATTTCAGAACCCAAATCTATTGCTTTCCATTGAGTTTTATTTGCTATCACAAATAATAACAACATTAAAATCACCTTAAAGCTTGCAGAGTTCTTCATGCTCTCATTGGAGCCTCAGTCCCATAGCCCTGTGAAGCAGCTGGTCTCCATCCTACAGCTGAAAAGCTCAGAGGACTAAGGTGACGCAGTCAGAGGTGTGATCTGGACCCAAGTCTTCCCAACTCCAAGCTTTATTAGTCCAGGTTTTTCATTTGTGTCAGCCTCTCGGTGTCCCCGTTTGGGGTTTTCTTGGCAGAGATACTGGAGTGGTTGGCCATCTCCTTCTCCAGCTCATTTGACAGATGAGGAAACTGAGGCAAACGGGGTGAAGCGACTTGCCCAGGGCCACCCAGCTAGGCAGTATCTGAGGTCAGATTTGAACGGACTCCAAGCCTAGTGTTGTTTCTCCTGCCCCGGGCATCAGATTACTCCTAGCACTGAAGGCTGCTGGGACCTTTTGGGGTCATGCCTTGGTCATCCCAAACAGTCCGCTTTGTGCTGCCCACATATTCCCCAAACATGTGTCCCGGGCTCAGCTCCAAGGTGCTCTGGGTTTGTGCCTGGAACCCTCTAGGAAGGCTGAAGACTCGGAACCCCTTCAGAATCCTGCCGCCACATGCACGGAATATGTCCGACCGAATGGAAGTCCTCATCCACAGGGATTGTAAAACTCCAAGTTCACCAGCCCCAGGCTAGGACGCCCTTGGGGGGGGGGGGGGGGGGGGAAGGAGAGCGCCGGAGCCCTTGGGGGGCGGGGGGGGGGGGGGAGAGCTCCGGAGCGCGGCGTTCTTCAGGGAAGGGCTCCTTCAGAGCAGCCAGGCGGGGGGTGTGGGAGGGGGATGGAAAGAAACAGCCAGGACCTGGCCATTCAGCCTGGGAGACCCCACGGGGGAGGGGGAAGGACCCCTTTGGCCTTTGCTTTCCCAAGAAGGTGGGAAAATCTGCCTCCTTCCCTCCCTTCCCCCCAGCCCCACCCAAGGCTCCCGGGCGGGCGACACATTCCCCGGCAGCCAGGAGGCCCATGGGGACTTTTTTCTCTGTAGCTCTGACCTTTCCTTCATTGATCTGGAGCCGTGATAGGACGTGAAGTCACCCAACAGCCCCGTGGGGCCAGGCTAATCTAGAAGGGGAAAGCCCCACCTTCTCTCCCCTCTCCCCTCCCCGGGGAAAAGGAAACAAACCCGACCAACGGGTTTGTGCCGGCTTGGGAGTTTCGGCCCCTCTCGGGATTATTTGTGTTTCGGTTCAAGCTGTTTGCCGGCCCCTTCCCTCTTCTCTTCCTCCCACCTCCCACAGGCGCCTCCGCCTCGGCTGGGTCCCGAGTGACACCACCAGGCTGTCACTTACCTGCCAACAGGCTCCCCGCTGCCAAACTCGGCCAAAGACGACTGGTGCGAGGGAGCCACTGGCTGTTCTGGAGAAAGAGTTGGGAGGGTAGGAAATAATAACTAGAAGTCCTGGGTTCAAAGCCAGCTCCGCTGCAGTAATTACTCCCCGTGTGGCCATGGACAATTCGTTTCAGCTCTCTGGCCCCAAGTTTCCTTATCTGTATATCGGGTAGAATGCTAGTGAATGTTTAACAACCAGCTCTGGGGGGAGGGGTGTGGTTGAAAAGCCATATTTTTAAACTTAATCTTCATTGTTAACATTTTCTGCATCACTTTTTAGGTCTAGACTGTCAACAAAATCACCCATGGAGCCTCGATTTGTAAAATTTGCCAGTTTCCAAGGTGTAAATGATCACATCGAAAATTTAACAATCAACTCACCAGGAGGAACTGATGGCAGCCCACCATTGTTTGTACATAGTAGTGGGTTGATAGATTTGAGGTAGCCAAGCTCTGGGGACCCAACTCTTCTATGACAGCAGGAGCTAGATTGGGGGTTCTCAAAAGTTATGCTAGCTACACGGAAAATAAAAAGGAATGGGGGGGGGGGGCAACTAGGTTGACACTTCCCAGATCTGTGACCCTGGGCAAGTCACTTTACCCCCATTGCCTAACCTTTGCTATTCTTCTGCCTTGAAACCAGTACTTAGGATTAATTGTAAGATAGATGGTGTGTGTGTGTGTGTGTGTGTGTGTGTGAGAGAGAGAGAGAGAGAGAGAGAGAGAGAGAGAGAGAGAGAGAGAGAGAGAGACAGAGACAGAGACAGAGAGAGAGACAGACAGACAGACAGACAGAGAGAAAGAGAGAGAGAGAGAGAGAGAGAGAGAGAGAGAGAGACAGAGAGAGACAGAGAGAGAGAGACAGACAGACAGACAGACAGAGAGAGAGAAGAGAGAGAGAGAGAGAGAGAGAGAGAGAGAGAGAGAGAGAGACAGAGACAGAGACAGAGACAGAGACAGAGAGAGAGAGAGAAAGGAGACAGAAGAACAGAGAGGAGAAAGAGATGAGAGACATAGAGAGAAAAAGAGAGCAAGACAGAAAGACAGATGAAAGAGAGACAAAGGAAAGAGAGACATAGCTGAAAAAGGTACTTTGGTTGCATTTCTCTTGGGTATTATCCAAGTTCTAGGCAGATGGAGAGGGAAAGGGGGAAAGAGAGATAGACAGAGAGAGAGAGACACAGAGAGACAGAGACAGAGACAGGGGGAGAAAGAGAGAGAGAGAGAGAGAGAGAGAGAGAGAGAGAGAGAGAGAGAGAGAGAGAGAGAGAGAGAGAGAGAGAGAGAGAGAGAGAGAGAGCAGAGGATAGATCCCTAGACATCAGGAAAACCTGGATTCAAATCCTGCCTTAGACCTTTGCTCTTTGCTTCAGTTTCCTCATCTGTAAAATGTAAAAAATCTGTAAAATGTGGCATATATAAAGCACTTTGAAAACCTTAAAAGTAAACATTATCTGTTATTGTTATATTGTTGTTAGTATTGTCCAATCCTCTTCCCTACTCTTTAAATCTTAAAATGTTTGTAGTTTTGAAGATAGTTGGATTTGCAATTTTTAAAAAATTAACTATTTTCAGAAGTATTCATTGACCATGGGGTGTGTGTGCAGAGCTCTGTGGTAGTCACTCCTATCGAGGTGTAAATGATTTTGATGATCCCTGCAAACTTCCTGGTTTTTCATCACAGGTGGTATAGAGAGGCTTGGCTCTAACAGTGATGACTGTTCTGATTTCAGAGTGGGAAATCTTCCAGGGATTTGGCCCTTGTTCAGATCTTGAGGATGCTTCCCTGTAGAGGTGTGAATTACTGTCTTGTCTTGGGTTGTTCTTTGAGATGGTTAATGAATTCATAGTTACACACCTGGGCAACATGATTGGACTTGAGTTTTTTAAAAGAGGAAATAGAGATGAGGACCTAGAAAGGGAGAAGAAAAGCTTTGAGATCACACAGAGGGAGCCTGGTCAGTCATATATCTCCTGGGCTTCCCAGGAGAAATTTTGTACTGCTCAATGGCTCTTCCCAAGAACTGATGCTATAACAAAGCGTTCAGTATAGCCCTTCTGTCTCATCCTGATAAAGTAATGAAGACTCACAGGACCCCTTTCTCTTTCCTCAACATTCCTGAAAACATTTTTCTGTTTTGTATTGAGGATCTTTGTCTTTATATCACCTTTATCTTTGGCTCTCTCCCTCCTTCCTCTATTCAATGAGCTATTCCTCATAGGATTTATACACAAATATATATGTATTTCATAAATCTGTCCATTTGTATATACACACATTGATGTTGTCATTCAGTCATGTTCAACTCTTTTGTGACCTCATAGACCATAGTACACCAAGCCTTTCTATCCTCCCCTGTCTCTCAAAGTCTGTCCATGCTCATGTTTATTGCTTCCAAAACACCATCTAGCCATATCCTTCTCCCTTTGCCATCAATTTTTCCCAACAGTCAAAGCCTTTAGTCTATTCAAAAGAAGGAGAAGTAAATATTTTTCTGAAATACCCTTGCTTCTTCCATAATCCAGAGAATGTTGGCAATTTGGTCTCTCATTCCTCTACCTCTTTGAAAACCAGCCTGCTCTTCTGGCAATTCTCAGTTAACATATTGCTAGAGCCTCGCTTGAAGAATTGCAAGCATAACCTTGCTATGCATAAAATGAGTACAGTTGTCCAGTAATTTCGATATTCTTTGGCATTGCCCTTTAGGATTGGGACATAAACTGATCTTTTCCAATCCAGTGTCTGAAGCTTTTTCCCAAATTTACTGGCATACTGAGTGCAGCACTTTAATAGCATCACCCTATAGGATTTTAAATCTCAGTCAGAATTCCAGTATCTCCACTAGTTTTATTGTTAGTGATGCTTTCTAAAGTCCACTTAACTTCATTCTCTGGGATATCTGGCTCTAGATCAGTAACCACACCATCATGGTTATCAGTGATGTTAAGATCTTTCTTGTATACTTCTTCTGTATATTTTTTTAACCCTTACCTTTTTTCTTAGTATTAAGACAGAAAAATGGCAATTGGGGTTAAATGACATGTCTAGGATTCTTTAACTAGGAAGAGTCTGAGATCAGATTTGAACCCAGGTCCTCCCAACTCTTGGCAAGACCCAAAGAGAATAAAAGTGTTGAAATGGGTGTGTAGTATATCTTCTGAGTCAACTCACTATCTAAGGTGTTTCCCTAGAAGGACAACTGGCTCCTCCATATTAAAAGATAACCATTCTAAAACTCCTGAGCCCATCCCTTCTGGTGAGTTTACCCTTAATAGTCCAGCCAGTAGATATTAGGTCAAAACAAAGCATTTACTAAGATGGCATATTTAGAACAAAAGTGACAAAAACATTACTCCCATAAACCTATGCTATAATTTCTCATACACACATTATATTATATATATATAACATATATATTATATATATATACTCAAAGTTAGTGGGAAGAATGGGCACAAACCTTGAGTACAATGATGGTGAAGCCCACATGGAGAGAACACATGTGACTGAGACAACATAGGCTTCCATTATTTTAGGGCTCTGAGGTCCTCCATCTTCTCAAAGAGTTTTCACACTGTTCCCTCCTGGGCACAGTGTCTCTGCTGTGTGGGTCACCCAGGTGGAATCCTTGAATCTGTTCCTTTCTATGCTTTAATTGCAACTTTAGCTTCAAGAGGGAACTAGCTCCAGAAGTCTAGGGACTAAGCCAATTACCTCTTGAATCTCTGATTAGCTCTCTTCTCTGCTGCCAGAGGTCTTGCTCCTTGAAGTGGCTTCCTGCCTTGACTATTGCCTTTCTTTGACTATATGGAAAGCTTCTGTTCTAATCCAAGAACTATTCAACTCTCCAAACTAATCCCCATTACATATGGCATCTCCTCCTGGGCAAACAGCTAGGGTTTGGGGATGGAGTAGATGGGGAGAAGATGAGGGAGGAGAGAGAAATCCCTTCCTTCAAAAAGTGAAGATTGGTTCCCATTCAGGTGCTGGGTTTTTCTTGGATGGCCAACTCCTGCCTGGACTGACTGTAGTCAGTAAACTAAGTTTTTGAAGGGTCGTGGGGGGATGGCCAATGATAGATAATTGCCCCTTGGCTTCAAACCAGTAATACGTTCATACTTTGTAAAGGAACCTAGAAATAGCCTTACACTTAGTGTAATGTTTGGTTATGTGTCCTTTCCTTTTGGTGATTCTGTTCCTTGTTTGAGGAGGAGAGTGAAAACCCAATTTCCCCCTTCATACATGGCTAATACATAGGATGGAGTCATAGTACTCTGAAGACCATAGGCATCTTCCATCGCCATCCCTTCTCCTCCTCCTCCTCTTCTCCCCGTGTCCCTGAGTCCAAGGCTGTTGACCACAGTGTAGCCAAGAGTGTGTAAGAAGTTCTGGTGGCAGCTGACAACACCTCTGTTGCTGGAATGCATTCAGCTGGGTCAGACAAAGGGCCAAGGTCTAGATCTCCTCCTCTAGGGAATCAGTCCTTCCTCTGGTGTCCTGAACTGGCCCTGGAGCTTGGCCTGGGTTACATTAGACATGTGTGGGTATTTGCACGTATGTACCAGGCCCTTGTGAAGCTCTAATGGATTTCTCCTCTTTGATCCTGAGAGCCACGCGAGAGACAGGCCCTGGAAAACCACCAAGACCCAGGTGAATGGATTGGTGTTATTGCAGGTTGTTGGTGAAATTTTGCTGCTCTTGGGCTTTGAGCCCAAAGAGGGAAATTCTGAATTCAATATCTCAGCCAGGAGGAAAATCCTGAAAACCAAACCCATATTGTTTTTCAGGATTTCCCGTTTCCCTTCTCTGCTGGTCTATTTATGGGTCACAATAGCAGCTTTCCTCAGTGGGCGGTCCAATATTACACTCTGTCCCATCCTCCAGAGGATTCCCAAGAGGGCCTCCTTGGCTCCTCCCACACACAGTCAGTCAACAGACAATATTTGTCAAGTACCTACTATGTGCTAGGCATCATACTAAACCCTCAGTGTATAAGGTAAGTCCCCCCCAAATAAGTCCCTGCCCTCAAGGAGTTCCTATTTAAATGGGGGAAGGGGGTGATACCATCATTAGTTATCCCTCCACCTCTGGGATGGAAGAATATCTACATGTATATATGTCCAGGAGGGTTGCCAAAAGGCTGACAAGGAGATCATTCCCATCAAACTTTAGAAAACTTTGTACCTTGACTGAGCTTCATCAACTCCACTTTGCTATGGTTACTTACGTCCATTTCTAGAATGAAAACTGAGGCCCCTTCCAGCTCTGACCTTCCAGTCTGGCCTTTGACCAATCGGTGGTTCCGTGACCATGATTCTAAGTCAGGCTGCTCTTTTGCCTCCGTTCTGTTGTCCATTCAGATCAAAATGCCATCTCGCTCCCAAACTCTTCTGCCCCCTTGCCCCATCACCGCTGGCAAAGATCCCACTCCCTGCATTCTAAAAGTGCGTGGCGCCAGATGGAGTTCTCCTCAATGGGGACTTTGTTTCAGAACTTGGATGTAGGACACACAGACTCACAGTGCTGTATGGGTGCACATCTATATACTGGAATGTATGCACGCAAATATATGTGTGTGTGCATGGACTGGCACATGGCATAGCACGTTTTCTATATGTATATTTGTACGTGTGTAGTATATATGTTTGCAAGTGTATGTATGTGCCCCTTCATTTCAGAAGACAGCCAGGACTCCCTAATACTCCCTCCATTGTTATCAGCTTGGCTGATAACTCTCTTCCCTTGAGTTTTTCCATTCATATGGTCAATCCAGATCCAGATCCTTGTGTCCAATGTCTATTGGATCCTTTCCTTTTGCAGGGGAACCCATGAAACCAGTTCTGCAAACCAGTACTTATTGTCTGTCTCCCCTCTCCAAACCTTACTCTCATAGGTGGCCATCAATAGACCATTTTAAAAATATAAACCCTTACCTTCCATCTTGGAGTCAATACTGTGTATTGGTTCCAAGGCAGAAGAGTGGTAAGGGCTAGGCAATGGGCTGGCTCTCAATCCACTGAGCCCCCCAGCTGCCCCCAATAGACTTTCTAATGTCCCCTCCAATGCCCAGGCTACCCTTTCCTTTAACTTGCCCCTCAGCTACACATAGGGATGGTTGATCCCATCAAAAAATCCATCAAGTGTTCTACCTCCATGAGTCAGAAATTGGAATTCTTCTCTGATTCCATCTCTCGTCCTGACATCTACACTCATTGATGCCCCTGAAAACTCTGGTTACTCTATCCAGCTTCCCTTCCAGGTCCCCCCTCTGTCCAGCTCCTCTGCCCTGACCTCATTCTCCTTTCATTGCCATCTTGGACCTATGGTAGACCTTCATCTTATGTAATGTCTTCTCTTCTTGAATCCTTTGCCCCCCCCTGCCCTATCGCCACTTATGCCTTACCAAACTCTGACTCTGTGTTGTTCCTCTCGCTTTCCTCTGTTACTATATTTGGGCAGCTGGGGAAAGAAGCGCCCCAATTGCATTGATCGAATCCACTCCCAATTTATGTTGTCGAATGTCCACTGGGCTCTCCTCCATGTTGCTTAGCTCTGAACACGGTACCTGGCACATAATAGGTGTTTCATTCATGTTCTTGACCAGTTGACTAACTGGCTACATAGTTTGTGCCACAGTGATTATCCCAGACCTTCTCTTCTCAGATTAGATAATATTTTTTAAATGCTTAGCACAGTATCTGGCACAGAGTAGTACTTTTGAATAATTGCTGGTTTAGATGTTTAGTAATTCACATGTTGTTGAGTCATTTCAGTCGTATCTAACTCCTTATGAGCCCATTTTAGGAGTTTTCTTGGCAAAGATAATGGAGTAGTTTGCCATTTCCTTCTCTGGCTCATTTTACAGATGAGGAAACTGAGGCAGCTTATTAATTGATTAAATGACTTGCCTAGATTCACACATTAGTTGTGTCTGACGATGGATTTGAACTCAGGAAGACAAGTCTTCTTGACTTCAGGACTGACACTCTAACCATTGGACCATCTATCTGTAATTCTGACATTATTCCCAACTACAATGAGTGCTTCCATAGACCCAACAGAACAAAAAAAGAGGTTTGTGCACAAAACCACGGGTCTTTATTTTGTACAGCTCAGGCTTTTCTTTTAAAACATGTCATAAGTTCCACTTGTCGCTTTCAAAGCTGTCCTGTTTGTCTATGACTCCTTCTGGTCTTCCTTCTGTTCATTTAAAAAAAAAATAAACAAACAAAAAAACAGAGGCAGCTGGGTAGCTTACTGGATTGAGAGCCAGGCCTAGAGATGGGAAGTTCAAATCTGGCCTCAGACACTCCCTAGCTGTGTGACCCTGGGCGAGTCACTTGACCCCCATTATCTAGCCCTTACCACTCTTCTGCCTTAGAACCAATACACAGTAATGATTGTACAATGGAAGGTAAGGATTTTTAATTAAAAAATAAATAAAAATTTTAAAAAACTTTCACTGGCTCTCTTTTCTTTCTTTTCTTTTTCTTGCTTTTTATTGGGCAAGCCTATGCTGAGCTTCCTCTCCGTTCTAAAAGAAAGGTGGGACTCCAGCTCCCCAGCCTGAATTGGACAACACAAAAACTTATACAACATGCAGAGACCGGCAAAAGCAAAGTCCTACCATGGCTGCGATTGTTATCAGTTCATTAAAGTAGGTCCCTTAAGCTTCTCTATCAGGCAATCCGGCTAAACTAATTGTGCTGCCATCTGTATTTGAAGATGACACAGCTGCATTTCTTCTCCCATATTTTCTCATGTGCACTTTCTGCCAATGTGTCTGGGCCTTGCGCCCAGTGACTCCAACCCAGAGGCGTTTAATTGTCCCCCAGCAGAAGGAAAGGGTTAACGTTCAGCTGGAGAAAAGGACTTGGCAGCCCTCTTTAGCCAGTCCTCAGGGAAGGGGACTTGGGAGGGGGCTGCTGCCGGAGGGAGAGCTGAATCACTTCCTACTGCTGGGGATAGCGACCAGATCCTTGGGCGTGTTGGCTGGGGGGGGGGGGGGGGGGCAGGGGCCAGCAGTCTCCCTCCTTCTCATCCTGAGGAGGAAAGCTCTGTTTATATAGGAATGGAGAGCCCGGGCTGGCGGCAGGAATGAGCATCTCCAAACTTCTCAACTATGGAAATGAGTGGCCAAGGGAAAAGACTCTCCCAGGGGCTTTCGATGAGGAAATGGGTTCAATCCGTGTGTTCTTTTCCACCCTCCAGAGAGGACTGAGTCAGGGGCATTCGAATGAACCACTGAGTGGTGCAATCTGATTGACTTGAAGTTAGAAAGACTTAAGTGTGAATGTCACAAGGATGCTGTGACTCAGTTTCTTCATCTGTAAAAAAAGGGGGGTTGGATTCAATGGCCAACAAAGCCCCCTCTATCTCCAGGCATAGAAGCCTATGGTCAGCCCCAGAGGGATCCAGCCTGTTATGAGAAAGCTATTGTGTCCTGCCACTTCCTTAGAACTCTGAAGTCCCTTCTAGATCCTGCTTTCCATGATTCCCAATTTTGTACACTTGACCACCACCACCACCAAAAAAAAGGTTGGGGTAGAAAGCATTCCAGGCTTGGCAAGCAGGGGTCCTGAGAGGGGAAATCTGGAACACAGAAGGAGGGGGAATTATTCCTGCCATGTTCTTTCCCCCTAGGAATCAAGCAGGAGAAGAATGGAAGATCAAGGTCAATTAAAAATGAGCTAGGAAGAGTATTTCAGCACTCAGTGATCCCCTCTAGAGAATGGACCAATAGTTAGTTAAGGCAGATGTCCCCTGAGGCAGGAGGCTGAGATCTGAAAGGCTGGTAATGAGTCTATATACTAGTCCTCACAGGAAGGGCAATGGCGCCTGAGAACACCAGAAGGGGAGTAGATTTGGGGTCTGTAACAACTCCCTCTGCCTAACTCATCACCACCTTGGAGCTGTGATTTCTCCCTCTCTGGGCCTCAGCTTCCCCGGTGCGAAAATGAGGACTCGATGGCCAGAACTGACCCTCCCATGCAGAGATGCCACCTCCTCCGAGAAAAAGAAGGGGGTCTCATCCCTTTCCTGTGTAAGCTAGGTGTCAACCCAGGCCCTAACTACCATGACTGGCAGTTCCAATGCCAAGGAGAACTGGCAGACCTAGAACCAGGGGTGTAGCAGGCTTTCTGGACAACATTAACCAGAGCAAGTCAGGGTCAGTGGAGCAGCTGCAGAGTCTCGGACCCTACAGATAATGAAGGTTATGCGACATGGTAGAAAGAACCTCCCAAGCCTGGGAGCCTGAGGACCCAAGTTTTAGTCCAACCTTTTCTACTCAATGCATTAGACCCATCACAGTCCTTCTGTCCTTCTGTCCATCCCCATTGGGGCTGCCGGCTGTGCTCCAGGCTCCATCTCAAACCCAGAACTCAACTGGCTTCTGCCAGCTTAGGTCCCCTTCCTCCATCTAAGCACAGGAATCAAGTGCCATCCTAGAAGTGCCAATATCTCCAATTTCCTCTGACTTCACCCCTTCCCAGCTATCAGTCTCCTTGATGCTTTATTTCCTCTTTTAGAATGTAAACTCGTTGAAAGCACCGACTGTCTGACTTGCTCAACAGGCATGTACCAAGACTGTAGCACAGTGCCTGACACATAGGAAGCTTCATACATGTTTCTCATTTATCTCCTCCTCCTCCTCCTCATCCTCATCCTCATCCTCCTCCTCCTCCTCCTCCTCATCTTCCTCCTCCTCCTCCTCCTCCTCCTCCTCCTCCTCCTCCTCGCTCCTCCTCCTCCTCCTCTCTCTTCTTCTTCTTCTTCTTCTTCTTCTTCTTCTTCTTCTTCTTCTTCTTCTTCTTCTTCTTCTTTCTTCTTCTTCTTCTTTTCTTCTTCTTCTTTTCTTCTTCTTCTTCTTCTTCTTTTCTTCTTCTTCTTCTTCTTCTTCTTCTTCTTCTTCTTCTTCTTCTTTTCTTCTTCTTCTTCTTCTTTCTTCTTCTTCTTCTTCTTCTTCTTCTTCTTCTTCTTCTTCTTCTTCTTCTTCTTCTTCTTCTTCTTCTTCTTCTTCTTCTTCTTCTTCTTCTTCTTCTTCTTCTTCTTCTTCTTCTTCTTCTTCTTCTTCTTCTTCTTCTTCTTCTTCTTCCTTCTCCTGTTCCTCCTCCTTCTCCTTCAAGAACCTACATGTCATCCTATGGTAACTTTCCAATTTTAGTATATGTGCTGCTAAAGCAAACAGAATTTTTCTATTCCTAGACTCCTTAGAGAACCCCTAATTCAACCTCTTTGTGAGGTAGTGACTCTCCCATCATCACATGGCTATGAAGGATTCTGTCCTTGGTTCTCTACTATCAACTAAGGACTCTTTCTGCCATCATTTCATCTCCTGCTTCCTAGAACCTTTGGGATATGGTTGAACCTTGAGGCAGGATTCAGGTCTAACCTTTCTAACCATTGCCACTCTGCCTGGACTCCTTCCTCAAGGGTAGGTAAAATCCTACCCCTTAATACTCTCTTTGTTTCAGTGGTTCTAACCCCCCCCAGACTGCTGATGCCCCACTGATTGTTCCTTTCCTCCCAATCCATTTCTCCCCTAACCCCACAATGATGTTCCACTTCACTGACACCTCTAGAATGCCTCCTCCCTAATGAACTGCCTTCCTTCCATCTTAGAACTCTTCCTTTCTCACTCCTTCCATCTTCCGACACTCACAGGGACCTGGCTCCTTCCCGATGACAGTGCTTCCCACACCACTCTTTCCAGCCCTAGCTAAACTTGCTCTCTCATCCAGCCAGGCCCACTTCTTCTGGTTGGGAAGACAATACATACCACTGGCTCCCAATGCCACTTCCAGGCTCTCCTCTACGGCCATCACTTGGTAGCCTTTCTTCCTTGGAGCTTTATCCATTTGGATAGCCACTGTTTATCCTCTCCCAGGACATGCTCCTTTGTTCAATGACTTCAGTGTCTGACTAAACTCTACTCCCCAACTCCTGTCCTCAGACTAAGGGACTTTGACATAAATACATATGATGGATGCCCTGGATTATTCCAACTGTGCTGCTGAGGAGAGCTTGGAATATGGTCATGCTAATATAATAATAATAATAAAATAATGAAATACTACATAGTGGGTGTACTGAAAATTCAAGTTGTCTAGGGGCAGTCAGTGGCTCAGTGGATAGAGAGCCAAACCTGGACGTGGGAGATCCTGGTTTCAAATCTGGCTTCAGACACTTCCTAGCTGTGTGACCTTTGGCAACCTTTGCTTAATCCCAATTGTCTAACCCTTGCTGTTCTTTCTGCTTTGGAACTGGTAATCAGTATTGATTCCAAGATAGTACAGGTTTAAATTGTTTTTTAGTTGTCTAATCTCAACTGGGTCCTCACTGCAGCAAGGCAATGATTCTACTCTTCCTTAATCAACTCACTATCTTCGTTCCCACTATCATTGTCTTTAATCTTTCTTTCTCTCAAGACTCTCCTAACATTCCTTCCTTCCATCTCTCTGGTAAGGACCTGGCATACTTTACTGAAAAAAATTAAGACTATTTGTCAAGTGTTACCTCTTCTCCCCTCCTCCTCCTCATCTCACATCATTGATATCTTTCCACATCATCTATCTCCTTCTTTACTACAGTCTCAAATGGAAAAGAGGCCCATCTCCTAGCCAAGATAAACCCCTCTAAAAGCGCCCAAACCTATTTGCCATTTTTGGCATATTATCCTCATGGTCATCCTCCCTTTTGTTTGTAAAAAATAGACTCGAATACAGGACTACAATCCCCATGAGCCTTTGCTCCACTTCCCCAGAATGCCTTGTAATCTCACCTGGGCCGAGATCGAGAAGGTATTTAAGCTGATTCAAAGGCTTTTGAGGCGCTCTCTCTCTCTCTCTCTCTCTCTCTCTCTCTCTCTCTCTCTCTCTCTCAGCTCTTTTTGGACTTCCGTTTTGGAGCAGGCGCATCTCTTGCGTGATGTGAGGTTATTTTGTCTAGGCCTCTGGCCTAGGCACATGTTTCTTACTTGTATATTCTTTAATCTTTAACCTTTAATAAACCTCTAAAAAATATAATACTCCTTGCAGAGAGAAACTAATTTCTACCTGCCTCAGTCTCCCCATCTCCCCTAAATTTTAATCTTTACATGTTAAGGGTAAAATTTGGGTTGTTGACAGAATATATTATATTTGTGGTTGCCAGGGATTTAAATTCAATCCCAATAAAATACTCGTTAGTTTGGGATTTTTATGGTGGTTTAATTACAATAGAAGGAAGAAATTTAGAAGAAGAAGAGAGAGAAGAAAGGGTATAAGACTTTTCCGGCCTAGCCTAAGCCAAGGGGCCTTCTCAGAAGATTAAATCTAGCTCAGCTTCCAGCCATGAGGCCTCCTCCAAGATGAGGGGCGTCCTCAGAGGATAGTGCCTTTTAGGAGGTCAAGGAAAAGAGGAATCAGCCTTGGTTTACTCACCAAGGTCGCTCAGGGAAGTCACCTCACCTAAACCACGCTACAAAGCCAAAAGCCACAAGCATGCCAAGACACCGCCCAGAGCTCTGTCGCCAAGCGAGAACACTCATAGGAAGTGATGCGAATTATATAGGCAGTTCTTTTTTTTAAACCCTTACCTTCCATCTTGGAGTTAATACTGTGTATTGGTTCCAAGGCAAAAGAGTGGTAAGAGCTAGACAATGGGGGTCAAGTGACTTGCCCAGGGTCACACAGCTGGAAAGTGTCTGAGGCTGGATTTGAACCCAGGACCACCCATTTCTAGGCCTGGCTCTCAATCCACTGAGCTACCCAGCTGCCCCCTATAGGAAGTTCTTTATATCACTTCCTGTGTCTCACATGTACCAATGGTGACTTAAGCTTGACTTAGGACAGCCCAGGGAGTCAGTCAGTTGTTTCTGATTTGTCACTTGCTAGCCCCTGCTGGTCATAGTCCTTCCTCCCCGACACTTAATCCTTAAGTAGGGGTGTATACATTCCTGGTTGCTAGAATTCTAAAGACTAAGCAGGGTGGAGTAAATCTAAAATTCATGCTTTCCTATTGATCTTCAATCTCTTGGTGTCTACTGACTTCTTCCCCATTGCCTATACATACATACATCCATGCCTCTCCCACTTGATCCTATTTATTTCTACTAGCTATATATTTTTAACTTGGCTAAACTTAAAGAAAAGCCATCTACAGTAGGTGCCTCTATTTTCCCCTTTCTCATTCTCTTCTTTCTTTTTTTAAACCCTTACTTTCTGTCTTTGAATCAATACTATCAGTTCCAAGAGTAGTAAGGGCTAGGCAATGGGGATTAAGTGACTTGCCCAGGGTCACACAACTAGGAAGTATCTGAGGCCTGATTTGAACCCAGCACCTCCTGTCTTCAATCCTGGTTCTCAATCTGCTGAGCCACCTTCTCACTTTCTTCTAAACCCTCTGCAATCTGACTTCCAACTTCATCACTCGATTGAAACTTCTCTCTTTGGAATGACCACTGATCTCTTATTTGTCCTTTCTAATGATCTTTTCTCAGTCTTCATCTTTCTTGACCTCCCTGCATCACCTGACACTGTCAATAACCCTCTCCCCCTGGCTAGGGGAGAGTGTTGCTCACTCTCTCCTCTCTGGCTCTTCCTAACTCTGCCCACTCCTTGGTTTTCCTCTTACTTGTCCAATCCCTACTTTAAAATCCCATTTCCTGGATCTTTATCTACATCATGCCCACCAACTCTGGGCATCCCTCAGGGCTCTATCCTGGGTGCTTTGTCTTTTCCCCTGTATACTATCTCACTTGGGGAACTCAGCAGCTCCCATGGGTTTGGTTTTCATCTCTACATATTCCTGGAGCTCTATATCCAACCATAACTTCTCTCTTGAGCTATAGTCACTCATCACCAACTATCTATCGAATATTTCAAACTGGAAGTACCAGAAGCACCTTGAACTCAACATGGCCAGAACAGAACCCACTATATTATCCTCCAAGTCACATTTCCCTCTTCCCATTTCCCCATTACCATTGATAATGCCATCATTCTCTCAATCACCCAGTACCGTCACCCACTACTCGCTTGAAATCACCCCACAAAACCAAACCATGGCGAGACGTTACTATCTCTACTTTTAAAACATTCTCAGTGTACATCTCCTTATCATTCACACAGTCATCACCCTAGTTGAGATCTTCATCACCTTTTGTCCAGATTATTGCAATAGCCTTTTCATTAGGCTTCCTGCCTCAATTTCCCCCCTGCTTCAATCTATCCTCCACTCATCTGCTAAACTGATCTTCTTAAAACATAGATTGGATCATGCCATCCCTCTGCCCTCTCTCAATAAACTGCACTGGCTCCCTATAGCTTCCAGGATAAAATATAAAATCATCTCTGTTTTCACAACTTGCCTCCTTCCTACTTTCTGCCCTCCAGACACTCCATGATCCAGCTAGACAGATCTACCGACTGACTGTTGCTACTCATCATGCTCAGTACTCCATCTCCCACATAAGTGCATTTGCACCTACTCTCCCCTATGCCTGAAATGTTCTCCCTCCTTACTTCTCTGCCTCTTAGCTTCCCTGGCTTCCTTCCAGACTCATCTCAAATCCTACCGTCTGCAGAAGGGTTTTCCTGGATTTCCAACCACCACCACACTTCCTCCTCCACTTTCCTGTGCCTTCCCTCTGAGATTGCCTCCTATGTATTCTGTATGTATCTTAACAGTATTAATAACAGCTAATATTCATACGGACCGCTAAGGTGATGCAGTAGATAGAGAGCTGGGCTCTGAGTCAGAAAGGCTCCTCTTCCTGACCTCAAATCAGGTCTCAGATACTTATTCGCTGTGTGACCTTGGATAGGTCACTTGCCCCTGTTTGCCTCAGTGTCCTCATCTGTCAAATTAGCTAGAAAAGGAAATAGCAAACCATTCTGATATTTTTGCCAACGAAATCCAAAAATGGGCTCAGGGAGAACCAGACACAACTGAAAAACTGAACTGAACAACAACTGAACAGCAAACTAAATCAGTAGAACAGAAGACCAAAAAAGGTGCTGGGGTCCCTTTCCCTAAGCAGGGAAGAAAATCAAGAGCTGAGGGCTTGGGGGGAGCTGGAAATAGAGTCCATTTTTTCAGTCTCCAGTCTAAGTCTGACTTCATCCCAAGGAGGAGGACAAAGAGGGTGTTAGTTCGGTGGGAGGATAGTTTTTCCTTGGAAATGATCTTGGAATCCCAGCCCCATTTGGCTGTGTTGCCAGGAATAAAGAATTGCAGGACATCCAAAGGGCTGCCTGCCTGGTTGAGGGGGTGGGAAGGGGCTGGGTGGGGAGGAGAGCAGAGAAGTCTGGGCTCATTCAGTCTGAAGAGGGCTGCCTGCCAGGAAAAGGGCCGGGAGCCTTCAGCCACCCAGCAGCTGTTGGGCAGCCTCCTTTTCATCACTGGCCTCTGTTATTTACTGTCTGATGCTGGCCACCCCCATTTTATAGGTGAAGAAGCAGAGATGGGGGACAGGAAGGTTAAGTTCCATGAACATCCTGCTGCAGAGAATCATGGAGAAAGACAGGAACTGGAATTGGAGCACATAGTAGGCATTTAAAAGCTTGTAGATTTGACTTGGAGAGGAACTCCAATCCGGTCTCCTGTGCTGGGCAGGTCTCCACCTCCACTCTCAAGGCAGATGCCCAGCTGTCCTATTTATCAAGAATTCTTCCCCCTCCAGGGACCAGTTTTACTCTTTAATCATCCTTGGAGTCAAGGAATTGAACTACCAAATCTCCATTCCAGTCTTTCTTTGCTGTCTTATACTGATATGGAGGTGGCAAATGGTCTGTTATTGTTTTAGTTTAGCTTTATTTTTTCCCAGTTAAACAATGTTTATTATCTTTTCCTTTTACTATCTCCTCCCAACTGAAAAATAAAAAAAAGGTATAACAAAATCTAACCAATATGCATAGACAAGTAAAGCAAATCCCTTCCCTGGTTATGTTCAAAAATGTATTTTTGGGGGTAGCTAAATGGCTCAGTGGATAATCAGGTCTGGAGAGAGAAGGTTCTGGGTTCAAATTTGGCCTCTGACATTTCCTAACTATGTGACCTTTGCCAAGTCACTTGATTGCCATTGCCTAGCCCTTACCATTTTTCTACCTTGGGATCTACTTAGTATTGACTAAGACAAAATAGACTCAGTATTTAAACAGACAGAAGGTAAGGATTAAAAAAAAAAGTATGTCTCCAAAAATGAATGATATGGAAATAGATATTGAGTGATAAGACATGTATATAATCCAGTGGAATTGCTTCGTAGCTCCAGGAGTGGGGAGGGAAGAGGGGAAGGAGAAAATACTTCAAAATAATTTAAAAAAAAGGACATCTCATTCCATCATCTCTGCCAGGAGATGGGCAGCTTGGCTCATTAGGCTTCTGGAATCATGGTTGGTTATCACATTCATCAGAGATTGTTAAGTCTTCCAAAGTTGTTGGTCTTTGAATTTTGCTGTTATTGTATTAATTGCCCTGGTTCTGCTCACTCCACTCTGTAGCAGACTTCTCCGAAACCCTCCCACTCAATCATAGCCCATCCTATTCACGTGCCATAATTTGCTTGGCCATTTCCCCAATTGATGGGCACCCTATAATTTCCAACCCTTTGCCTCCACAAACAGAACTTCTGTAAGCATTTTTGTACATATGGGCTCTTTTTCTCTTTCAAGTATAGGTCTAACAATTTTGTTTTTAAACATTTTAAACCCTTTCATCTTAGAATCAATACTGTGTCTTGGTTCCAAGGCAGAAGATCGGTAAGGGCTAGGCAATGGGGGTTAAGTGACTTGCCCAGGGTCACACAGCTGGGAAGGGTCTGAGGTCAGATTTAAACCCAGGATCTCCCATCTCTAGGTCTGGCTTTCAATCCACTGAGCCACCCAGCTACCCAACAATTCTCACCAGTGAAGCACAATCTTAACTGGCCTCTACCATGATGATCCTTGCAAAAATCTAGTGTCTCCCTAAAAGGAAGCAGAGAAATTGAAGGTCACCCCAGCCAGGATCCTGGGTCCCTGAGGGGCCACCAAAGTGGATCTAGAAGCTGAATTTCACCACTTACTCCCTAAATCAGACCAAGGACCCTAGAAAGGAAGCAATAAGAAGTAGCAGAAAAGAAGGTTAGTTTTGGAGTCGGAGATTCTGTATTCCAGTCCCGACTCATGTTTACAACCAGCGGGACCTTGGGTAAGTCCCCTTGATCTCTTTGGGGCTCAGTTTGTTCCTTCTGTCCAAGGCAGGATTTGCCCTTCAGGGACTGTATTTGGAGGAAAAGGAAGTGGATTCAAATCCCAGCTGTGCCTCTTATCACCTGTGTGGTCCTTAGTCTGGGCTTCAGATTCCTCAGTTGTAAAATGGGGGTGGGATGGACAAGATGATGCCGAAGGGTCTTCCCAACTCTAAGTCTAGGATCCTCTAAGACAGAGTGGCCCATCCTGCAGGAACCAGACGAGAGCGCCATTGGGAAATGTTTAACAAAATAAATAGAACTAGAACTGAACACAGATAATGTCACTGTGTGGCTTCCCAAGCCGATCCGTAGCCTACCGAAAGCCCCTTTTCCGTTAGATGTGACATCGCTGCTCGAAGACACCAAGCCGGAGTCGAAGCTTTCGGTCTGCTGGATTGCTTTGCTGGAGCTTCCTGGCCTTGGTTCCTGTTTCCCTCACTCTCCTAGAGGAGAAGGAGGAGGGGGAGACTCTGGGCTGCTGTAGGGGATGCCCAAGCTGCCCCCATCCCATGCCATTCAGGCTGGAGCCGTCCGGAGCTTGGCTCCGGCAGAGCCGAGACCATAAATCACCGCCGTTATTTGAGGCTTGCTGGAGAGTCACTAATTACTTTAAAAGGGAAGGACAACTTCTCTCTCTCTCTCTCTCTCTCTCTCCCCCTCCTCCTCCTCCTCCTCCTCCTCCTCCTCCTCCCAGGAAGCCCAATAGAAAAAAAAAAAGCAGCTGGATAAGGGTGAAGGAGCACCGATTCTCTTGAAGAGCCATCACTTCTGGACGGAAATAAAAGATGTCTCGAGAGCTGCCCCCATCCTGATGCCTGTCCAGTCCCCTTCCCTCCCCCATTGAGGCCAGGAGGTGTGGAGCTCCAGTCTGAAGCAAGGAAGAGGGACAGAGGGAGGAAGCCAGAGGCAAGATTCAACAAAGCCAGCAATGGGCGAATGTGGAGAGATGGCGGACGCCAGGGAGGCAGGAAGAAGACTTTTCTTTTCTTTTTTACCATCATGTTGGGTTTTATTGCCAAGCAGCATCCAGAATAAAGAGGGCGGTCGAAGAAGAAGGAAAATAGAATATTATTTATTGAGCATTTGAAGATTTTTGACCCTGACAACCACACTAAGTTGCAGAGGTGGGATTTGAATTCATGTCTAATACTAATACAGTACTGTAAAGGATCATTTTCTTAACCGTGAGGGCTGTTGGACACTGAAATGGAGGATGAGCACCTGAAGAAAGACGTGAAAACTGCCTCTTCGGGTATCTTGAAAAGCAGACAAATTCCAACTGTTTGAGGTCCTGCTTTGGGCAAGTCACCAGTCCTGGAGAGATGAATTCTTCCTCTTTAAAACAACCACAAAACAAACCTTTATCTTCTTAGAATTGATACTGTGTATTGGCTCCAAGGCAGAAGAGTGGTAAGGGCTAGGCAGTGGGGGTTAAGTGACTTGCCCAGAGTCACACTGTTGGGCAAATCTGAGGCCAGATTTGAACCCAGGACCTCCCATCTCTAGGCCTGGCTCTCAATCCACTGAGCCACCTCACTGTCCCCTAGATAGATGACTTCTTCAGATTCCCTGAAGCCTTACTATCCTCTGATATGGGCAATAATGGCTCCACTTAAAGGATGATTTGAGCTCTCCCTGGACTTAAAAGAATGGTGGGACTTGAGAAGAAAGGATTCTAACTAAAAAGAAATTTAGCCGGGCAGCTGGGTGGCTCAGTGGGTTGAGAACTAGGACCAGAGATGGGAAGTTCTGGATTCAAATCTGGCCTCAGGCCTCCCTAGCTGTGTGACCCTGGGCAAGTCACTTAACCCCCATTGCCTAGCCCTTACTGCTCTTCTGCTTTGGAACCAAGACACAGTATTGATTCTAAGATGGAAGATCAGGGTTTTGTAAAGATAAATTTAATCTCTTCACTTTAAATGAGCAAAACCAAAAGGACATAGAACAGATGTTGCTTTATACAGTTTAGGGATTCTAAAAGCTTTGGTAACTTTATATTTGCTAGAGAAAGAGCCTAAAATGAGCCATTGTTTTCAGCCTCTTCCAATGAGACTACAAGACACAGACCATATTGATTTCCCATCCCAGAGTCCATTCCTTCATATGCCAGTCTATTTCCCCATTTTGCAAAAAAGTGGAAAGGGCAGCAGCTGGGGGCCTTTGGTAGAAGAGGGTGAAGTAGTACTCTTTCCAAGGCCAGGTGGCTGTTGAGGGTTAGGGACTGAAGAAGAAAGAGGAAGGCAGGATGAGGAAGACAAATATGGAGTCCAAGAACCCAAGGTCTATATAATATCATTTGCTGGGTAGTCCTGAGCAAGTCATTTCCCTTCAGTTTCTTTCTCTGCAAAATGAAGGAATTTGTCTGGAAGGTATCTAAGATTCTGTCTAGCTTCCACTCCCATGTTCAGTCTCAAAAGAAAGAAGATAACAGGCAAAGAGATTTCTCTCTCCATACCCACGGAGAACCATCCCTGTGCGTTTCCATCAACTCTCAGCCATACAGCACCACCAGAAGAATATTATTATTAAAAAGATAGACCTTTTTTCAGGGAGAAGAGACTTGATCCATCTTTTAAATTTTATTTTATTTTCAAAAATTTTTCCCATGCTTACATGTTTCTTGTTGTCTTTCTCCCTTCTTCCCTCCCTCCTCTGGGAGTTGATGTGCAATTTCAATGTGACCCATCTTTTAAAAAATTGAACAATTTCCTGAAGACCCACATTCTTTTTCTTTGTTTCTTTGTTTGCTTGCTTATTTGCTTCTTCCTTCCTTCCTTCCTTCCTTCCTTCCTTCCTTCCTTTCTTTCTTTCTTTCTTTCTTTCTTTCTTCCTTTCTTCCTTTCTTTCTTCCTTTCTTCTTTTCTTTCTTTCTTTCTTTCTTTCTCTTTCTTTCTTTCCTTCTTTCCTTCTTTCTTTCTTTCTTTCTTTCTTTCTTCCTTCCTTTCTTTCTTTCTTTCTTTCTTTCTTTCTTTCTTTCTTTCTCTTTCTTTCTTCCTTCCTTTCTTTCTTTCTTTCTTTCTTTCTTTCTTTCTTTCTTTCTTTCTTTCTTTCTTTCTTTCTTTCTTTCTTTCTTTCTTTCTTTCTTTCTTTCTTTCTTTCTTTCTTTCTTTCTTTCTTTCTTTCTTTCTTCCTTTCTTCCTTCCTTCCTTCCTTCCTTCCTTCCTTCCTTCCTTCCTTCCTTCCTTCCTTCCTTCCTTCCTTCCTTTCTTCCTTCCTTCCTTTCTTTCTTTTCCCTTGTCTTAATATCAGTTCTAAGACAGAAGAGTGGTGAGAGCTAGGCAATCTAGATTAAGTGACTTACCCAGGGCCACACACCTAGGAAGTTTCTGGGGCCAGATTGAATACAGGTCCTTCTGACTCCAAGCCCGGCACTCTATCCACTGTGCTATCTAGCTGTCCCGTCTCAATTACATTTCATCCTGTTGGATTCTAGCCAGCCAAGATTTTGTTTTTTATCCTGACTCTGTCCCAGGAAGTGCTGGCTATCTCTCACAGTTTTGCATCATCTTCAAATTTGTTGTCATGTTATCTATTCCTTCAACTGAGCCATTGATAAAATGCTACTTGGAATGGACCCAAATGTGGATCCCTGGGGCCTTCCTCCAGACACTTCCATCCTCAGTGACATTGACCCATTAGTGACTTCCCTCTGGGTCTGGCCATTCAACCAGATCCAAGTGTCTTTCCAGTAGCAGGGATTGTTTTAACAATTCAATCAATAATTTAAATGCTTTTTTATGTCCCAGGCATTATTGATCCAATGGTTGTCTCGCCCAGTGGTTCTCTACATTTTCCACAATGGAAACCCCTTTAGTTTAAGCAAACATTTGTCAGAGCCCTTATAATATAATCCTCTAAAATTATTATTTTAGTGGGTGTTAACAAACAATTTAAGATTCATTAAAAAGCTTTGGGTGTTTCCAGGTTCCTTGGAGCTCAACTTGTAGCTATTGGTCTAGCCATTTTTTCTATAAGTCTAGAGGAATTAGGCTCATAATTTCATTCATAGAGGGAACCCCAAGGAAGAGGACTCCCTCTACCAATGCAGACTGGTACTTCCTCTGCAACCTTGGGGTGTCTAGAGTGTTGAGATGATAAATGATCAGTGTGGCTATGAGCTGCTCCAAGACAGGAACTATCTTTTGCCTTGGATCCATTGGAGAAGGAAATGGCAAACCTCTCCAATATCTTTGCCAAGAAAACCTCATGGATTGCTATGGTCACTTGTCCTTCTCAGATCATCTCCTATGCTCAATTATTTTTTTTAAACCCTTACCTTCTGGGGGCAGCTGGGTGGCTCAGTGGATTGAGAGTCAGGTCTAGAGACGGGAGGTCCTAGGTTCAAATCTGGCCTCAGACACTTTCCCAGCTGTGTGACCCTGGGCAAGTCACTTGACCCCCATTGCCTAGCCCTTACCACTCTTCTGCCTTGGAGCCAATACACAGTATTGACTCCAAGATGGAAGGTAAGAGTTTAAAAAAAAAAAAAACCTTACCTTACATCTTAGAATCAATACTAAGTTTTGGTTCTAAGGAAGAAGAGTAATAAGGACTCTGTAATTGGGTTAACTGACTTGCTCAGGGTCACATAGCTAGGAAGTGTCTGAGCCAGATTTGAACCCAGGAATTCCCATTTCTGAGTCTGGCTTTCTATCCACTGAACCACCTAGCTTCCCCCCTCAATCATATTTTTTTTTAAACCCTTACCTTCCGTCTTGGAGTCAATACTGTGTATTGGCTCCAAGGCAGAAGAGTGGTAAGGGCTAGGCAATGGGGGTCAAGTGACTTGCCCAGGGTCACACAGCTAGGAAGTGGCTGAGGCCAGATTTGAACCCAGGACCTCCCGTCTCTAGGCCTGGCTCTCAATCCACTGAGCCACCCAGCTGCCCCTCCTCAATCATATTTTAAAGACCACTGATAGTGGTGCCACAATCACATCTATTAATTCTTTCAATACCCAGGTAATCAAAATGAGCTTTATAACTTGAATCCAAGTCAATCAGTCAAGAAGCATTTATTAAATGCCCCTAAATACTACAGGCACTGTGTTAAGATTCAAAGAAAGGCAAAAAATAAGGCAGCTCCTGCTATGGATGGAACTTGCAGTCTGATTCAGGAGACAGCGTGCAAATCACTATGTACAAAAATATATAGACTGGATAAATTGAAGGTTATCTAGAGGTAAGGAACTACAATTAAGGGGGATCAGGAAAGAGTTCTTGCAGAAGGTTGGATTTTAGCTTGGAATTGAAGAAAACCAGAAAAATCAAGAAATGGAAATGAAGAGGGAAAGAATTCTGGACATGGGGAGAGCCAAGGGGAAATGCCCAGAATCAGGAGATCCATCAAGGAGAGACTATCAAGGTCTCTTGTCCCTTCTCTCTACTTACATATGGTATCCATGTCCTATTAGCTATTTCTATTCTGCCCTTTCTGGTCCACATATTGTCCTCTTCAGCAGAGAAAAAAGAAGCCAAGGAAATACTGACTGGCTCAATAATGTCTCCATCATTTCTCGTCACCATCTCGTCCTTTCCATTTCCTTGTAAAGCTTGAAAAAGGAAAAACTTAATCATTGTCCTTGGGTAATGATGGACCAAATTCTAAGGATCATCCATTCAAGTTTATATCATAGTTTAGGCAATAGGCATTCTTCAGCCCTTTGGTTTTTCCTATGTGGATACTTGGGATTTCCAGCCTCAGATCATTTGGAATTTCTCGCTCACCACATTCTGCTGAAAGGATGCGGCCACATGTTGTTATTCAGTCCTCATCATTTCTACATGTCCCATTAGGTTGGTCCTATCTGCCGCTCACATTGATCACTTTAGACAATCCTCCCCCTTTTCTTCCTCATTAAAATTATTTCTCGTAGTGCCTTCAGAACTTCATTTGTCCTCCCAATACTCTAGACACCCAAAGGTTGCAGAGAAGGTATTGATCTGTATTGGTGGAGGGAGTCCTCTTCCCTCAGGAGTTCCCTCTCTGAATGGAATTACTAGTCTAGTTCTACCAGCCTAGCTATCCTAACAGAAAAGATGGCTAGACCAATGTTCCCAGGCTGAGCTCCAAGGAACCTGGAAACACCCAAAGCTTTTTAATGAATCTTAAATTGTTTGTTAACACCCACTAAAATAATAATTTTAGAGGATTATATTATAAGGGCTCTGACAAATGTTTGCTTAAACTAAAGGGGTTTCCATTGTGGAAAATGTAGAGAACCACTGGGCGAGACAACCATTGGATCAATAATGCCTGGGACATAAAAAAGCATTTAAATTATTGATTGAATTGTTAAAACAATCCCTGCTACTGGAAAGACACTTGGATCTGGTTGAATGGCCAGACCCAGAGGGAAGTCATTAATGGGTCAATGTCACTGGGGATGGAAGTGTCTGGAGGAAGGCCCCAGGGATCCACATTTGGGTGCATGCCATGTAGCATTTTATCAATGACTAATGGAATGACTTGCCCTATAGAATTTTAGTCTGTGGGATCTTATCTAATCTTTCTCTGAATCCTCTGACATCTACTCTCCTAAAAAGTTACATTTCATTCTGTCCTTTCCTTCCATAACACAGTAATTTTGGGGTGTAGTCATCCCCCCTCAACAAGTTTACCATTATTTCCACTCCAGCAAACATGTCCTCCTTATTTAAAAGAACTAGATCCAAAATAGCTATTTTCATTATTGGTTCCTCCTTTTCTGGAAAGATGAAATTATCATTAAGAGAAATCAAGAAAATGTTAGCTGCATTATTTTGGGTAAGGAGCTCCAACAAAAGTCTAGACCCATGTTAGTGAACCTATGGCACAAGTGCTGGAAAGGGCTGCAACCTTCTCCCTCTCCACACATGCCTCAGGACATTTCTCACTCACCCACCCCTCTGCCCAGCAGCCCAATGAGAGCACTTCCTCCCTCCCCTGTCTAGGGTAAGGTTGGGAGCTCACATTCCATGAATGTGAGTTTGGACACTCAGTCTCCAAAAAGTTTGCCATCACTGGTCTAGATAGTTGATGTAACTACCACTTGGCAATCATTTTCCCAAATGCATCCATTTCCTCTGCTCTTCAGGGGTCTGCTGAATAGTCTGATCAACGGCTTTATTGCTGTTGTTTTGAAGAGTGCTGATCTTCCCCCAAAAGCTCTCCCCTATGCTTCCCCATTGGGTCTGCTTTCACTTCTCAAGATATATTATAAAGATCTTTAAAAAGTGAGCATCTGGGCTTATATTCCTATCCCTACTCACTGTGGCAGGTCAGATCCCCAAAGGTCCACTAATACTTTTCCACTCAAGTTGCTAGGTGTAACCTTGGGGACCTGGGGGAATTTCTTCAGTACTCTTGTTGTTCATGAGCCCCCATCCAGTGGCGCCTCATTTATCATTTAATCCACTAACCAGTCTTCCAATATCACTTAACCAAAATAAAAACAACTGACATCAATTTGCTTTTACAAAGTGATCTTTATTAAGAAGGCATAGCAAGGACTGAAGTACAAAGCATTCCCCCAAAACCTAGAGGTGCATCCTCCCCTTCCTGTATCCTCTCAACCCCTGGGAAAATGGACTCAGAATAAGTTCCTACAAAGCATCCCACTCCCTTCCACTTTCACCATTGGATGGGGAGATCCTTCTGCCTTGAAAGTTCTTTGTCCCCTTTGAGGTATCCCCATCAAGCACATTTCTGGGGGTGGTATAGCTCATGGACAAGCTGCACCTTTGATCACAGAATATTTTCTCTCTACTGCCAGGTCAATTCACTACTGGTCACTCCTTAGGGCTGGCTTCTTATGGGGAGACTTAGCTCCTGCTACTACCTACTCAGGTTGCTGAAGAGACCTTGGATGGTTCTTTAAACTTTCAAAGGTCATAAGATCAGAACCTGGTCCATTCTGTCCCCAGTACTCATTCACCTTAGATTAGGAAAGTATAAACACAAAGAGACAAAGGAAACAGAGGTGCCATGTCTTCACAGACCTGTAGTAACTGAGTAGGGAGTTAAGGCAGCCACAATAAGCCCATGACACTTCTGCTACCTCTCCTCCCATAAGGAGCCACATAACACTGCTTCTTCCTCATTCAAAAGCCACCAGAGAAAAAGAGAGCTTCCTCTCAAAACTACCATATGCACATTCAGTTCTGGCTCAACAGCCAATTAAAAGACTTTGTGTCACCATGTAGTGAGCCAACAGGAAATAGAGAATACCCCCTAAGGACTCTGTGAAGTTGGGGAGGTGGAGACCTCTTCCATTATCCATTTCTTTTTTTTTTTTTAATCCTTACCTTTCATCTTAGAATACACCTTATGTATTGATTCCAAGCCAAAAGACTAGGCAGTGAGGGTTCAGTGACTTGCTCAGGGTCACACAGCTAGGAAGTGTCAGAGGCCACAATTGAACTAAATTCTAATGTCCCAAACTGCAGATAAAGATATAGATCAAGTTGGACTTTCACTCACTTTAGAGCATGCCTTTGAATTTGTTGGTGGGGAATTTCTTGTGTGTTTTATTTTCAAAAAATCCATTTCTGATATAAATTTGTTTTCATAATTTGTCTTTTTTATCATTAACATATTAGAGAGTATTCTAACTAAAAAAGGTCTAAAAAACTATTCTCACATAGTAGAGAAAGATTTAAGCTTAGAAGTCAAATGATCTTATTCAATCCTCTATGACTTAACAGTTGTATCAGAGCTTGAGTTTCTTTATTCTTAAATAGAAGTAATAACACTTGCCCAACCTGACTCATGGGGTTGTTAGAATAATAGTGGTACCACATAGCACTTTAAGTTTTGAAGATTAGTTAGTCACAACAATCCTTTGCAGTAAATAATTTAAGTGTTATGTCTATTTTACAGATGAATAAATTGAGGATATGAGTTGTTTAGCATCATGGGAATGCTTGATTATATAACTGATTGATATTGAAGTGGGATTCAAATCCAGGTCTCCTGATTTCAACTCTAGCACTATAGTCTGGCTCTCTATCCACTGAGTGATTTTCCCAGAGTCACATAGCCAGGAAGTATCTGAAGCCAGATGGTACTGAGTACTGGTTCCAAGGGAAGAGTGATAAGGGCTAGGCAATGGGAGTTAAGTGACTGGTCCAGGGTCACACAGCTAGAAAGGGTATGAGGACAGATTTGAACCCAGGACTTCTGGTCTCTAGCTGCCTCTTATGACCCCACCCCACCCCATGCATTTCTTGGATATGGATGGAGATTCACTTGGATTGTTATGAATTAGGGCATATTCAGTTTGCACCAAGGGCCAGGTCCTCATTGGCTAGTCTCACCCCCTTCCAATTCAGATATGTTATTCTATCACCCCGCCCCCTTAGCTAGTCTGTTCCTTTTGAATTTGGTAGAGCCTTTGTGAGACATAATTCAAGATTCAGTGATAATGTATGAGATTAAATTTGCCCCTATTACAGTCTCTTGTTCTCCTTATTCATTACCCATATCATTTGCATTTATTAACAGATACATCCGAGGACATGACTTTTATTTGTCTTGGGGTGTGTGTGTGTGTGTGTGTGTGTGTGTGTGTGTGTGTGATCCCTCACTAGTGTTCCTTTTCCAACATGGTGACTGCTGATATTGATGGTATCTCCCATGGTACACAGCAAAGGCAGTTTTCTTCCTCTCCCTTCCTTTTCCATGTTTAGCCCTTTTGAAGATTGAAGGCAAATGCATCACCAGACCTTCTTAGGTACACCCTCAATGGGCAGAAAGATGCCTCTCGTTCTTGTATTTTGGGGGAGGCCTTTAGCCCTCGATCTCCATTATGAAAAATGGTGGGAACGGCCGCTGCTCCAGAATAATAACCGTTGACTTCTGATGTGGGTGGATGTGTGTGCTCACACATATGTATGTGTTCATTTGGGGATCCTTTTGGCTTTTAACTCTTAGGTAAAGAGGTAAGACTTGCCACTTTTTACCAACTTGGTTAGATGGAAAAGAGATCCTGCTTCAGGCCATTGGATAGAGTGTCCAGAGACTCGGCAATAGCAGCCTAACTCCATCCATCCAGAGCTAAGTAGTACAGTTCCCTCTCTGCTTCTTCCCCCCTTCCCACACCCAAATACCCTCCATCCAAATTCCAGCCACATGCGAATTACAGGAACTATTTAAGGGAAATCTGGAGCTCCCTGGAGGATACCGCATCTCTTGCAACAAATTGCTCCATTGGTGGCAACTCTTCTTCCCACTGGCCATGACTGGCAGGACCAAGAAGAGAAAAGGACCTACTTCTAGTGTGTCACTGGCATTTCAAACCGTTCCTCTCATCTCCCTACCCACTCACCCACCCACCAACCACCAGCCTTTCCTCTTTCAAAGTACTTCTAGTTCCTTCCTCTTAGCTTCCTTTCCCCATCCTTGTTTTCATCTACTGATCTTTTAGTCTTATCTCCCAACCTTTTCAGTGATCTTCTCAGTCCTCAGAGATTTTTAGCTTCTGTTATTGTCTATCTGTGGTATGCTACCTCAGCACCGATTCAGCCCATTGTCCAACACTCTATTTCTATATTTACATTATATTTATTCCGAGACCAGCTTTGCTGAGGTGGCAAATCCATTTGAGCATTTAATTGTATTTTGTACTTATGGGGTGTTCAGGGAGGGGTAGTATCTCTGGTATGAAGGGTTTGTCGTGCCCTCCTAGGGCAGCTCTCCAGCCTCTGACCCCCACCTGACACCCAGCTCTCACTTGTGGCTCCTAGTAACTGCTAGCATGTGGCAGCAGCCACACCCCGGGCAATGGCTTCGACAGGCCAGCTAAACCTTGTGAGGGTAGCCATTGGGTCATTGACCCCTGGTGAACCAGGGCTTTGTTCACCCAGCATGTGAAGACTGCTTCAGCAGAAGAAACCAATAAGAAGGTTCACCGGCTGAGATGGCGACACAGCAAAGCACTGTGGAGTGCTTAGGGAGTGTTGGAGCACAAAAGACAACATGGCCATCCAATGCAGCTGAGGAAGTCTCCAGGTGTAATGATTTTTCGTGCCACTGGACCCAGGCTTCCAATGCCGAGAGAGTGGGACTGTCTCTGTGCATCAACTTTTCCTCTTAAATATCCTTCATGCACAAGTGTCTTTGTGCACACTCATCTACATCACAGATGAAAGTGCACAAAGACAATCATCATCCTCGGTTACCGAGAGACTTCTACTATTATCTCTCAGTTCCTTAACTATTCTTTGACAAGTCAAGGGAGCAAGCCTGGAAATGAAAGGTCCTGGGTTCAAATTGGGCTTCAGACCCTGCCTAGCTGAATGACCTTGAGCAAGTCACTTAACTACAATTGCTTAGCCCTTACCAATCTCCTGTCTTGGAACTGATGCTTAATACCGATTCTAAGACAAAAAGTTAGGGTTAAAAATAAATTCAGGGATCACATTGAAGCCTTAACTATCTCTCTGAATTATTGCACCTCCAATATACACAACTGGAAACTAATTCTTCCTGCAACTATCCATTCTTTCACTTCTCCAGTTCACCTTAAGCCTGCTCTTTACTCTTTACTCCCTTGAGCCTTTGACTCTGCCCCGTTTTCCAGGCCATATCCATATCTAGTTTTAATTACCTCCTTCTAGCCTTGAACCCAAGGCTTAATATTTTACTAGTCCTCAGCCTAGAATCATTTGCTCCTTCCTCATTCACATCCTTGGGGAACCCAGACCATCCAATTTCTCCACTCCAGCCCCAAGATCTGAAGAATGTCACAAAGTCAGACTAATTTCACTCCCTGAAAATTCAGAGCAATCTCATCAATAAGACCTTCATTGTTGTTCAACAATCCTTCTATTCAGCTCTCATAGATGGTTTATCTCATTCCTCCTAAAGTCAATCCCACCCACATCCTTAAATTTCCAGGCGGTCCAATGTGAGCCTTCCATTCAGCCCCTTCAACTCCTCTCCCCATCTCAGCAATATCACTCTTCTGGGCATCCACTGAAGAGAAGTCCTCCCTATTTACCAACGTTCATTCATCCCTGTGCTGGTATTCCTCATTGCCTTCTCTAGGACTTTGCTCCAAAGTCTTACTCCATCACTCGTGCATCTTCAAACTTGCCTTGGTCACTGGCTGGCTCCTTCTCACTAACCTACAAATGTACTTAATGGTAAAAAATAAAAGCCCAAACCAACCTTCATTTGACCCTTTAAGCCCATCCAGCTACCATTCCTTTCAATTGGATTGTCTTCTTCCATTCCCCGCTCCACCATGTTACCGAACCTGTTCTTGGGTTACCAATGGTCTAGTCTCCAAATCGAATGGCCAGTTTCAAAAGTCTTCATAATCTAGACCCCATAACAACCTCTCTGGTAGTTGACTAGTAGGAGGGCCACTCCTTCCCCTTGGATAGTCTCATCCCGCAGCTTCAGAGACTCTTCTGTTCTTTCTCCTTTTGACTCTCATTACTCTGTTTCTACCTTTTTGGCTAATCTGGGAGGCTGCATGGTACAATGGGAAGTGTACTAGATTTAAGATCCTCAATTCAGTTTCTGCTTCTGCCATTTATTAAATTTATTTATTAAATTTAATTAACTTAATAAAACATTTAATTAATTTATTAAATATGTAACCTTGGGCAATTCATTAAACCATTTTGGACCTTGGTCTCCTCAGCTATAAAATGAAGAAGCTGGACGATGACTCCCAAGGTCCTTTCTGGTTCTAAGTCAATGAACGCCACCCCCTTTTTTAATTTAATTTTTTATTTTATTTATTAAGCACTTCCAAAATGTTTTCATATACACAAAACACAAAGGGGGATTATATATGAAATCATGAATCTCCATCTCATACTGCTTTTTTAAAATTACACAATAAATTCTACCTGGTTACTTTCAAACTTCTACTCATCTGTGCCTCCATGTGAAGCTTTCTACTGTACATTTAAAAACCATATCAATGGGGGCAATTAGGTGGCTCAGTGGATAGAGAATCCTGCATTCAAATTTGGCCTCCGATGATGCTTCCTAGCTCTGTGACCTTGGGCAAGTCACATAACCCCCATTGCCTAGCCCTTCCTGCTCTTCTGCCTTGGAAGCAATACATAGAACTATATCTAAGACCGAAGATGAGGATTTAAAAATATATGTTCTGATGGCCTTGTAATTTTCTGAAAAAGACATTTTATTGATGCCCTTTAAAAAAATAACACGTTCACTTCCCAATGGCAATTGAAACTCTTCCTTGTAACGAAGTAGAATTAAGTAAAGCAAATAAACCCTGGCCTCATTTGATGATGTTTCAGTCTGGACCTAGAAGCCCCAGCTCTGTCACAAGGAGAGAGGCGAGTGGCACAATCCATCCCATGGAAATCTAAGTTTGGGAAGAACAAGAAGGATTGTTTCAATCTTTGTACTTGTATCCCCAGGGCCTAGGACAGTGTCTGGCACACAGCTGGTGCTTAATAAAATTGAATGATTGAATAAAAATTGAAGGATACTTCCTTGGCTTCCGTTAAGTACCCACTTGTACAGGAAGCCTTTCCTGACTCCCTCCTTAATGCTAATTAATGCCTTCTCTGCTGATTATGGCCAATATATCCTCTCTAAGTAGTCCAGACTCCGTTGTTTATGAGTGTCTCCCCGATTTAAGAGCAGGGACTATCTTTTGCCTTTCTTTGTATGCCCAGCACTTAGTCCTGTGCAGATAGTAGGTGCATAATCAATATTTATCCACTGACAGTTCTTTCAAATTACAATTGATTACATCGAACAGAATTCTGAAGTCTTCAAATATTAACCTTTACATTATTGAGGTCACTGTGAAAATTCTTTTTCTAGTTCTGAAAATTTCACTGAACAGTATATATATTAATTACATTATATTATAATTTATTATATTATATGTTATGTTATGACATATATATGTGTGTCTATTTTTATATATATATATAGCCTTTTGGGCTTCTAGATGGTACAGTAGACCTCTGGGCCTCAAGTCAGAAAGATTTCAACTTTGTGAGTTCAAATTTAGCCTTAGCTATGTGACTCTGAACAAGTCACTTAACCCGGTTTGCTTCAATTTCCTCAACTGTAAAATGAGCTGGAAAAGGAAATGTCAAACCAATCCAATATCTTTGCCAAGAAAACCCCAAATGAGATCAAGGAAAGTTGGACTCAACTGAAAAAGTACTAAACAACAGCACAAGCCTTTATCCTTGATCTTGGGGCTCCTCTAGGGTCCCAGAAGGGGTATCACTGAGGCAAAATGTAGTGACTTTTCTAGTACAACTCCAGTTGTTTTCCAGAATGGTTGGACCAATCTAAAAGAGTGTATTACTACACCAGACTTCCCAAGGCCCCTCCTACATTTGCCATTTTCTTCTTTTATCAGTTTTACCAAACTGGTGCATTCAAAGGGGATACCCCAGAGTTATTTTATTTTGTTTCTTATCCTCTTCATGATCTTTTATTGTGGGTCTTCCCCCAGGTTTACCTCTTAATGCTTTTCTATTTCATTTACTTTCAGGGTTTCGACCACCACTTCTAAGCCCATGACTCACAAATCTATTTCTTAAGTTCTCACTTTTCTTCTATGTTCCAGACTCACATCTCCAGCTGAACGTCCCAACAAGGTCTCTAATTCAACAGGTCTTCTTTCCCTATTTCTGTCTGTGGCATCACCAGTGACTTTTCTCCCATGTTCAGAATTTGGCAGGAGGTTATTTTTTACCTTTCGTCTTCCCAACACTTCTCATACCCATATCCATCCCCATCTTTCCTTTTTCACTGCCATCACTGTAATATAGTTCTCTATTTTTCCTGACTATTCTTCTTTTCTTCATCTCTCCCTCTTTCAATCTGTCCTTCCTCCATTACAGAACAAGTTTTTTTCTTTCCCTTCAATTCCCTAATAAAGATCAAATCCCTTCGACTGGGTATTCAAGGCCCTGTTCAACCTAAGACCACTCTATCTTTATAATAAGTTCTTATGTAAATCCCCTTCACCAATTCTATGTTGCAACCAAAACATGATCAGGAACTATGGTCTGGAGCAAGAAATACTTTGTGGAAACAGGTGGTGGTGGCAAAAGCTTTGGAAAATAAAGGCAGATTTTATAAGTGAATCAGTAGTTTTAAAGTGGCATCTAAAAACAGAACCAATGTTTAAAATGGAGCAATAGGCTCTTGACCAGGGATGGAGTACCACCAAACTAGATCTAGAAGTGGCAGGGGGTGATCTGACCTTTGCTCTAGTGCTGGTATTGAGGGGATGTATTTTCTCCCCAAGGATCACTTGAGATCCCCCTTCTTTCTATGCCTAGCTTCTCATCCTCCACCTCACAGGAAAGATCACTGAAACAGTTATAACGCCTCCTTCTAGTTAGTTTCCAATCAATATGTTCCCTTTCTCATAGGATACCCTTAATCTCTAAGTCCTATAGGATTGTGGATCAGACTACCCCTTCTTCATAGGCAACTGTGCCCTTTGGTCCACTGTTCTTACTGCTTGTTTCTCTCCCAAATTTCCAAATTATATCTACTGCCTATTGGTTCCATCTCAAAGGCATCTCAAATTCAATATGTCCAAAATAGAACTCATCACTTCTCCTACCCCCCAAATTTTCCCAGCTTCTGAACTTTCCTATTCTTGTTAATGGAACCACCAAACCTTAAACCACTGGGGTTTGAAATCTTGGCATCATCCTCAACTACTCTTCTCTGTCCCTCCCTCATGTATCCCATCAGGGACAAATTTTGTGGTTTCTACCTACCTCTACTTGTCTTCTGGTCCAGAACTTTATTTACATGATAGCCACCCGAAGTCAGGCAAATGACCCTGTTTTAGGTAAACTTTGAGTTTGCTTGGCTTCCCATTGTTTGGGGGTTGGGGAGGTTATGCTGTTTTAATGGATGGTTCTTCTAATAAGTGCTAGACTCAGTTGTTTCTGTTCTGGTGAAGCTGTCAGCCTATGCCTTGACCTGTCATTAATTATTATTTTTTTAACCTTTAACTTTTTTCTTAGTATCATTTTTAAGACAGAAGATTGGCAAGGTCTAGGAAGTTGGGATTAAATGACTTGCCCAGGATCATATAGCTAGGAAGTACCTGAAGGCAGATTTGAACCCAGGACCTGGGTTTGATCTCCAGGCCTGGCTATCTATCCAGAGCCACCTAGCTGCCCCAGACTTGGGCTCTCTTGCATGAAATGGGTGGAGGAGAAGGGGATGAGACAGGAATGAGGGGATCCAATCATTCCCGAAGGGGAAGGACTGTTGGAGGGGTTCTGGAGGCAGGGAGGACAATTGGACCTTCATGAACATTTCCCCAGAATCTGGGTGCCTCTAACCACCCACAGACATGACCCACGCTCAGAAACAGAGAGGGAGGATGGGGGAGAAAGGTTGGCGGGGTCTTTCCCTCTTCTCTGACCTTCCCCAAAGAGCAGAGGGGGTGCCTCGGAGAGGGCAGGCCTGGAGTTGGGGGAGGAGAGGCAGAAATGGTTGTTGAACAAGTGGCTGCCAGGCCAGGGGCCATCTGGAAACTATCATTCATGAAAAGTAACTATTGAAATTGGGAGGTGAAGCTTGACAACTCCAGGCTGAATCCAGAACCTATCCCCACAGCAACAGCTTTCCATCACAAAAGGAGAACTTGGCATCTTCCGCCTCTGAGCCCTCCGCATCTGCCAAGACAGGGGGCTGGGGGGCTGTGCAACCCCTCTTCTTTGGGCTGACATCCAGGAAACAGCCCAGTACCCACAATCCCTCCTCCTCTCCCCTTCCAGGTGCCCCCTCAGCCTTCACCTCCCATTGGGCCCAGCCCAGAGCTCTCCAAAAGTCCCACGTCCCCAGTTTCCCTCCAGGACTTGGAATCTTCCCCCTAGCTAGGAAAGATCATGATGAGCAGCAGGATGGAGAGGACACAGAGGGTCCGTCCAGTCCCTCCAGTTGTCTGGCGGGGGGCCAACTGTCTGACACACCCCTCGGCCTGGAGGGGGAGGGAATGGGGGATCCCTCCCCACTCCTCACTCCAGGGACACCCATGAAAGAAAACTCTCAGGCATTGGGCCAGCAACCCCTTAGGACTTCAAGGAAATGTGAACGAGCCAGCCTCCCACATCTGAAGGCCGGGCGTGGACACATCTGGCAAAGCCAGAGAGATGGGATAGAAAGGGAGCCATGAAGGTGGATCAGAGGACCCAGAGGGAGGGCCTTGGAGTTCGTTAACCCTTTAGTGATCCGCACAATGGCCCAGAATGATGGACCCTTGAGTATCAAAGCATAGGGCCCTTGGAGATGATGTCATTCCCCTCACTAACAGGAAACTGGGTCCAAGAGAAGGGAAAGGATTTATCCGAGGTCACGTAACAATTGTTAGCATTAAAAAAAGACAGAAAACAAAACCCAGACTTTATTCACAGACCAGGGCTCCTTCCACTGTATGGCACTGACCTTGGGGGGAAAGGAGGGGATGGAGAGGAGATGGAAGCACTAAAATGAAGGGCTGAGTGGCCTCCAAGCCTCCTTTCATCACCATGGGAACGTGCCTCCATATGATGCTGAATCCCACCGGCCAACCTCAACATCCAAGGACCTTTCCATTATACAATGTTGATTCCTGGGTTAAATCATAAGGAGCATCAAGCACCCTCCTTTGACTTGGACAGAGAGAGAAACTGAGACCCAGTGCTTTGTGTCTTTAGCATTTCATTGCTTTACATTCTTTCATAATTCATTCAGTTGACCACCCCTTCATGGGCTGACTTCCCTAAGAAGAATGTTAGTTTGTGGGAACACATCTGTTCTCTGAACCCTCTGAAATCTGCTCTCCTAAAATCAAGAGTGTGTGTCACACTAGGTATACCTCGCTTTTCCTTTCCTTTCCAGCCCCTGCCAAGATCCCCAATGTTTCTGCTTCAGCTGTCAGTTTCTCTTTCTCCTTTCTGCAAAGTTCAGGTTTAACAGAATAGTTTCACTGCTCCCCTCCTCTAGCTTTTGAAGGAAGTCAAGAAATGATTAGTTGTTCTGCTTGCTAGAGAAAACCTTCTAGCTGATTCTAGAGAAGTGAAGTACCTTTATCACTATTATATCATCCCATTCTGCCTTCATATTTTCATAGATCATCTATTTCCTCCTTCTGGCAAAGTGGACCATAGTATACATCCATGACAGCGTTGTGTTTCTGCTTCTGCCATACTTGTTTACTGGAATACTGGCCCCCATGCTTCTTCCTCTTCTGGTTCCTTGATTTCCCCTTAATTACATTTCCTGAATAAAGTGATATTCTACTGTCTTTCTCCTTCCTCCCAAACCCCCACCAACGCGCACAGATTCTGTTCATTTTAAATAATGTCTACCTTGGAAAGCCATTGTCTAGAGTCCCATCTAAGTCTCAGTGGTACCCATGGCCTCATAGTTGTCATACTGGTCCTCTTTCTTCCCCCATCAGAATTCAAAAGTCCTGCACCTTGGACCCTGGACCCAAACTGGTGAGCTTTCATTTTATGCAGTCTCTTGGTTCTGCTCATTCCACTTTGCATCAGTTCATAGAAATCTTTCCAGGTTTTCCTGAACTCATCCTATTCCTCATTCCTCATGGCTCAATAGTATTCCATTACAACCATATATCACAACTTATTCATCCATTCCCCATGTAATGGATACCCCCTCAGTTTCCAGTTCTTTGCCATAATGAAAAGTTGTTAAAAATATTTTGGTACATGTTAAGTCTTTCCCCTTACCTCTGATGTCTTTGGGTCAAACTTTTTTTTTTAAGAATCTATTTATAGAGGCAGCCAAGTAGCTCTGTGGATAGAGAGCCAGGTCTGAGGACAGAAGGTCCTGGATTAAATTCTGGCCTTAGACATTTCTAGCTATGTGATCCTGGGCAAGTCACTTAAGCCCAGTTGCCAAACTTATCACTCTTTTTTTTTTTTAAATCTTACCTTCTGTCCTAGAATCGATGCTGTGCATTGATTCCAAGGTGGATGAGCAGTAAGGGCTAGGCAATGGGGGTTAGGTGACTTGTCCAGGATCACACAGCTAGGAAGTATCTGGCTAGGACCTCCTGTCTCTAGGCCAGGCTCTCAATCCACTGAGCTACTCAGCTGCCCCTACTGATCTCTCTTCTTCCTTGGAACTAATTTTTAGTATTGATTCAAAGACTGAAAGTAAGGAGTGGTTTTTTTTTTTAATTTACATACACTAAGAGACACAGTCCCTGCCCAAAAGGAATTTAGTGCTAGGCAACCTCCAGATCTAGGATACAAGATTATATACCCAGTAGGGATTATCTTCCTATCTCTTCTCCCTATATAACTCCATATTATTATCTCCTTTGATTTCAAAAAAAATTTCAGAATTGGAAGACCCCTAACTAAACACAAAGAGAAACTGAGGCCCAGAGAAAGAAGATCAAGTGATTCACCTAAGGGCCCATACCTGTTAGGACTCTAGTTTTTTTACATTATATCATCATCTTTTTGTCTGATAACCAGTAATCTCCAGCTGAGGGGGGATAAGAGGAGCTAAGACTCAAAAGAGGGTCTGTGTGATGCTCTGGAAAGACCCCTGCCCCCCCCAACCCCAGCAAGCACAAACACAAGAGCTGCCTTATGCCACTAAGAACTTATCATTTGATGGCTATCTTAGAAGGTTGAAGGGTTTGATTTGTTATTTCAGTCCCTTGTTTGTTCTCCATTATATACAGTCCTGTCAAGGGTTGTTGCTGAAATAAATCCCATGTCTTGCTTCTCCAACCAGACAACACCTCGAGGGCAGGCAGATGACCTTCTCCTGTGTCTCTGCAGTGCCTAACACAAGGCTGGGATCAACACTGTAGGCGCTCAATAAAGACTCAGGGAATGAAGTGTTTACATTTTTAGGGTGGTAGATGGCATGCCCATGCCCCTACCATCTTGTGTGGCTCCACTGTGGTACGGTAAAGGAATGGCACTTTGGTGAAGCGTAATGTCTTTGATGAGTCCTCCTGCCATCACAGGGGCATGTGATGATGGAACATCCACAGTGAGTAAAGAGACGTTGGCTTTCAGTCAGCACAATCAGAGCACCAGGCATTTCTCCCCCTCCCAAGATGGCAGAGTAGAATGTTCTTGGTCCAGGGTTAGGGATGGTGAGCATAGGGTTGATATACATGCTTATTTACACCTTGCTCTGTTTTCCCACTGTGACTCCAAATCCCCTTGGCCGGTCCTAGATGTATGACTGCCATGTTGAATGTTGACCAAGCCTTCTCCAGGGTCACCTGCCTTTACTAGTAGTTACACAAGCACTTTGGTGGCCTGGGAATACACCTGTTCAGAAGAACAATCTTCTCTTCCTCCCTCCACAGGAAGAATACTCAAAGCACAAGACTTTCTAAGGACTGATAGGCCAAGTGGCAAGGACTGATTGCAGCGACTGCTTTTCCCTTTTGAAATCTTATGTCAGTCTCATCACCGGGTCTCCTACTTTGGGAGCTGGTCCTAACCTAGTCTCTTGGCACAGGATATCCTCTGATGTTTGCATTTCCTGAGAATTTGGTTTCTCCTTTGGCTTCCTGCCCTTTTACGGAGAAATATCAGGGAGAGGGGGTTGGGCTTCCCCTCCCTACTATTCCTAATTTTGCTGGATTTTCCTTCCTCAAGGAATGATTCAATTTCTGTGTAAATGAGTGGCAGTGCCAGGCCCACAGCTAGCTCTCCCGATTCTCTGCATATCATAGCCTCAACAGCACCCTGGCACAAAGAAGCAAAGTCCAATATTAATGGACAGGACTGTCATAACAGGCCCTCTCCAGAAACATCAAATTTAAGGAACTGCACCCCGGGACTGAGACATGTCATTGCCAATACCATGAGGGGGCCAGCCTCCCCCACACCACACAATTTCCCACATTTTCCAGGCTCCAGCCAACTTCAACCAGTGCCCACTATCCCTCAGTTCACTTTCTGAGCAATGTCCCCCAAAGCCTATAATTTATTTCCAGTTATCTTCTCCTGTGTCCCTGCCCAGGACACCACCATCCTTTTCCACCCAAAGGAAATCACCTCTGCTTGGGTGGCCTCCCTTGTCTAGATCTTCAGGCCAGGATCAGTCTCACCATTCAGCCTCTCCCCATTCCTAACCCTGCCTCTCCCCCAACCCTGCCCCCCCAACCACCTCATTTTCAGAAACAAGGCAGAGGCCCCAATATGGTCATTCACTTTTCCTGGTCCAAAGCCAGCAAACCTAACTCAAAATAAATATTCCCATCCCATTCCACACAACTGTCTTCTCTGGGCAAGATAACAGCTGTAAAGGATTAAGAAGGGAAAGTTAAAAAAGAGAGAATCCCTGAGCCCCAAAATACAGAGTGCAGAAAAAAATGGTCCCATTCAAAGCGTCTGCTAGGAGGCTGAAGGAAGCATGGATCTTTCCCAACAGAGAAGGCCCTCGCACTTTGAAGGCTCCTGATTGGGTCAATCCAATCTCCATCACATTCTGGAGAAGGGGAACCAAGGAGGGCATTGTTGAAGACCATCCCTTCTCCACTCCCTCTCTCGCACCATCCTCGCTCCCACTTCAAACTCCAGAATCCAAAGACAACATTCAGAAGTCAGATATAAACTTAGAAGCTATTACAGAAAGACGGTGTCTCTAGGGAACACATAGTAAGGGAAATGTATAAGGGCTTCAGGAAACAGGGAAAGATCACAGGAGCTAAACTCACATGTTCTCCAGGGAGCTGAGCTTGGAATTCTCAATGATCCTCCAGTAGCCTTTGACAAATGGTCTCTGGGGATCTTTTCACCCTGGGCCTCAGTTTTCCCAGCCCTTTGTAAAATGAGGTTACACTAGACAAGCTCTAAAGTCCCTTCCAGTCAGTCAATCAGTATTTATTCACAATTTCAGAAGTTCTGGGCCATTTTCTGGCATTATTTATTGCACTGTGGTTTCAGGATTTTTTTTGATTGATTTTCTTTTGGGACCCTTAAGTTGTCTTTCTGCATCCTATCTTTAAGGTCAATGTTTTGCTTGTGTAGAAAGATCATGATTTCTTCTAATATTACTATATTTTGTTCCTATCCTTCACTTCCATATATTTGCATCCCCAATCAGTTAGTTAGAGAACAGACAAGTCCACCATGGACTTACCACCATGTACTCAGGTTCTTCTATTCCATCAATTATTTCTACTGGTTAGGCCATACATTCTGCTTTGAAAATTCTTATTTTTCTTTTTTCTTAATCATTCAAGAACATTGCTGTGGGTCTATGCCCTCTTCAGAATCCAATTCATTTCCCTTTGCCATGCAATATTTATTCCTAAATGCCAGAACTCATTCCCCAGTTCTGGAGACCATTTTCCCTTCTGTTAGTTGATAACTTTCCTGTTGGTTTATCCACTTCTGCTCAGGGGCTTTGAGTTTTCTTCCTTCTGAAATCTTTGGAATTTCAATCTCTTTTCTCAATTGTTCCCTATTGTTCACATTCTGACTCCCTCCAGAACCAGCCCCAGCTAGATCCTGGGCCCTTTCCCTCAGGCTTAGTTGGGAATGCCACAGAGTCCCATCTGCTCCCTGTCTTGCCTCCACATTCTTGTCCTGCTCCAGGCCCTTTTGTTCCTCTGTCCTCTGACTAAACAGCATTTAAGAAGCACTTACTTAGGCACTATGCTGAATGCTGGGAGTCCAAAGTCAGGCAAGAACTCACATTCTGACAGGGGAGAGAACCTGCAAACAACTGTGCGCACAGGATATGTAGTACAAATAGGAGGTAATCTGAGAGGGAACAAGGAGGGTCAGGAAAAGGCCTCTTGCAGGGGTGGGATTGAGCTCAATGCTTTAGTGGAGATCTTTCAAAGCCCAGGAAGACAGCTCTTCACTACGTAGGATAGAAGGGCTTGACCTGACCCATTCCTACTCTCCAGCCTAGCACAAAGCCACCCTAAATATGTCATCACCTCTAGGGAATGACTAAATGACCCAAGGGAGAGACTAGCTAAAACCTAGCCATTCCAAGGACCCTCCTTCCCCTCCTTATGGGTTCTGAGATTGCCTCCCACCCTTGGAGCTCTAGGCCAGGCTCCCGCAGTGCCCCCAACTAAGGCTTCAAAGGAAAGCTTGGCCTTTGAAGTAGAGATTCTGCCCTCAGAGCCCTGATCAAAGCCTCCACACAGACAGCCCAGGAAGCGGAGCCCTGGGCACTTGAGTAGCTTCCCTCCCTCCTAGCCGAGAAAGCATCCCCCGTATCTCTCCTGCCTGTACAGAGCCCAGGTCAGCCCAAGGGAGCTAAAGCGTCACCATCCCCTTCTAAGATTACCATTGGGAGCCCATCCAGGACCACCTGGAAGTGGTCAATAAACCCTGAAAACAGCTTAAGGTTGGATGAGAAAGAAGGAAGGGAAAGTCTCCCCCAGCCTTTGATAAATGGATGCCATATTCCTACTAACAAGGAAGCCTGGCAGTTTAGAAATCAGAGCAATGCTCTCTAGCACAAAGACACAGTGAACACCAGAGGCAACATTTTTGTTATTCAGTTGTTTCAGTCGTGCCTGATTCTTCATGATCCCATTTTGGGTTTTCTTGGCAGAGATACTGGAGTTGTTAGCCATTTCCTTCTCCAGTTTATTTTACAGATGAAGAAATTGAGGAAAAGTGAAGTGACTTGCCCAGGGTCACACAGATAGCTTGCCATTTCCTTCTGCTGTTCATTTTTCAGATGAGGAAACTGAGGCAAACAGGGTGAAGTGACTTGCCCAAGGTCACCCAGCCAGTAAGTGTCTGAGGCTACATTCTGACTCTTACTTTCCCCCCTGTTCCAGCTTAGTGGAAGGGAGTCTGGTGTGCTAAGGACTAGCCGGACCCATTCCTATTTTCCAACCCAGGACAAAGTCCCTATGGACATGCTACATCTGGAGAAGGGTCAGGACAAGGGGAAGATAGAGTCAGGGCATCAGATACTTGGTAGGCAGAAGGTGATACAGGACTAGAGATTAGGGTTGGATAAATTGATTTGAGAATTCTCTGCCTAAAGATGACTATTGGAACCCAAGGGAGCAAATGAGGTCGCCCAGCAATATAGAATTGAGAACATGGTCTTAAATTTTTTTGTCATGGCCTCTTTTCTCAGAATGTTTTTTTAAAAATAATTTAAGGAAATGTTCAATTTCAGTTTTAAATTCTAATGAAAACAGATCTTTTTTCCCCATCCTTCAAGTCCCCAAACTCCCTGCAATGTAGCCACTGACCCCCTGGGAAAGGGAGGGATTTCCACGGACCTTGAAATAGGAGAAAAGAAAGCCAAGAAAGACAAAGGTCTCCCCCAACCTTGAATGGTTAGGGAGAGGAGACATGAACTGGAGGATGATCCAGAAAGGAGACTAGGAAAGCATTCAGACAAGTAGGAAGAAGGAAGACTTAGGAAGGCAAGGGGCAGCTAGGTGATTCAGTGGATAGAGAATCAGGTCTGGAGATGGAAGGTCCTGGGTTCAAATCTACCCTCAGGCACTTTTTAGTTATGTGACCCTGGTCAAGGCACTTAACCCCCATGGCCTAGCCCTCACTGCTCTTCTGCCTCAGAACCAATACATAGTATTAATTCTAAGAGAGAAGGTAAGGGTTAAAAAAAAAACAGGAAGGAGAGTATCCAGAAGGTGATCAGCAAAGTGTCAAAGGTTGCAGAGAAGTCAAGGAGGAATGAGGATGGAAGCCAGACTGCCGGACAGTAGCTTCTGGTGATAGCACTGCTCTCCCCCACCCCCAAAAAGGACATTGTCCCATTTATAGGTTCCCAGAGGGATATGACTGAAACAGCCCCTTCCACTCAGACCCTGGTCTTGGCTGCCTGCTTCTGCCACACATTACTCTTCCCTCCCTCCTGCCTTTCCTCACCCACATTAGGACCCCAAAGCACAAGTGCCTGATGGGCCGTCTTAGTCTGAGCCAAATATCTCCCATATAAGAGCTGCCCACACCCGAATTGATCTACAAACCTCAGAAATGGGTGTCATTAAAAAATGTTTTTTTATTTTAATAACAAATTTCCACATGAATTTTCCGAAGTTATAGAATCCAAATTGTCTCCCTTCCTTCTTCCCTCCCCCCTCCTCGGAGCTGGCAAACAATTCAATCTGGGTTAGACATGTATTATCAAGCAAAACTTATTTCCATATGATCCATTTTTGTAAGTGAATTAAAGCAAACCCCCAAATCCTGTACCCAGATAACATGACTCAATCATAGGCTTCCATCTGCATTCCTACTCCAACAGTTCTTTTTCTGGCAGTGACAAAGTCCCTCTACCTCATCCTGGGTCACTGCAGCTGCTGTTAGTACTGCTGTTGCTGGGTGCTATGTTCTCCTGGTTGTGCTTATGTCCCTCTGCATCAGCTCAGGAGGGCTTTCCATTCCTTTCTGAAGCCATCCTGTTCCTCATTCCCTGCAGCATGCCATCTGCATCTTGGACCATCCTTTGTTCAGCCATTCCCCAATCGAGGGTCAGCCCTTCATTAGGAATGGGCATCATGTCAACCGACTGATCCTCTACGTTTCCCAGCAGTCACTAAACAATTAAGAAGCTCTTCTAGGCCTCTTCGCTCTGGATAAACTGGAGCATTTCATTTAGAGACAGAAGACTTGGGTTCAATAATAATAGTTCCATACCTACTTCACAGGGTATTTGTCAGAAAGTTGCTTTAACTGTTATAGAAACAAAGGCACTGGGCACTGAGGTGGCACAATGGATGAGAGCCAGGCCTAAAGCCAGGGGTACTGGGTTCAAATCTGGCCTCAGACACATCCTGCCTGGGCGACCCTGGCCAGGTCACTGCCATTGCCTAGTCCTTTTTCATTCTTCTGCCTTGGAAACAATCCTTGGTGTTGATTCTAAGGAGGAAGGTAAGGGTTTAAAAAAAAGAAATGAAAGTGCTTTGGGCCTCCTAAGACCTATGATTTTTGAATTCCTAACCCAACTTTAAAGTTATCTGCCAAAAACTTCCCCCCAATGTCGTCAGATTGGGGGGGGGCGAGTGTGGTATTTTTTTTTCACACATACTTCTATCTTATGGTTCTATTGTGTCTCCGTCATCAGCCTTTTCCTACCTAGATGGGAGGCTCCATGAGGAGGAGGCTTTCTCGAGACTCTCACCCAGAGGCACTCGCCCCAGCCCCCAAGTCTTGCCCACATTATCCACAATTCCAGTCAGTCCCCCCTTATTATCTACCCACCCCCTGGGCCAAGCTTATCCTCCAGGGCCTTCCCCTGGCATATTCTCACCATTCACCGTCCTGGCTCTTTTGAGGGCTTGGAGAAAAGTCGAGTTCACTCCTAGCAGTCTGTTAGGACTTTACCCTGGACATTCTCTCAGCCCGCTACAAAGGGTTCGAGATAACAGTCCATTCCAGGTCTCTAGCTAGCCCTGGGCCACCTAACTCCACGGTCTCCTGACTCTAAAGTCTCCCCTCTCTGAACCAACCTGGATGATGCAGCTGCCAAAACCACCTTCCCAAGGTCTGTCCACCCTACTCGAATGTTCCAAAACCTTTCAGTGACTCACTGTTACTTCTAAAGGGCAGCTTAGGTGGCTCAGTGGCCTGAGAGCAGGAAGACCCGAGTTCAAATCCATAGTCAGGCACTGACGAGCTTGAGTGACCCCCCTGGACAAGTCACTTCACCCTATCTGCCTCAGTTTCCTCTATCAAATAATCTGGAGAAGTGGCAAACCTCTCCAGTGTCTATGCCAAGAAATCCCCAAATGGGGTCCCACCGAACAACATTGCCATCCCCACCAGATTACCTCCCCTTTACAGAACAATCTGGCCAAATCCTGTCTGGACCACTAGCTGTAGCATGACTTCAGCCCACCCCGATCCTCACACTGTGGGCAGTTGCTCCCTCGTTTCCATTTTTCTGATTCCTCAGATGAGTTCAGGTGACTCGTCCCTATTCTGCCAAGCTTTTCCTGATCCCCCAGCATCCCTTCCTTCAAATTTCCCCTTTAGAGGTACTTTATCGTCCCCCTTTCTCTGTCCCCACAGTAGGCTGTATCGTCTTATTTCTGTACGGGTTCTAGCTTCCTCCTCCTTTCTACCTAGGCTAAATTCCTTAAGGGTAAGGACGTAGAACATTCCCCCCTTAGTATTTAATGTTTGCTGAAATAGACCATGCAGTGCTTTAGGGTTTACAAAGTACTTCCTTCAAGAGTCCTTAGGGACAGCTCTGAGCCTGGAGTCAGGAAACCCGAGTTCAAATTTGGCCTCAGACACTTAGCAGTGTGATCCTGGGAGTGAGTTACTTGCTCCTGATGTATTCCCCTCTTTCCAGATCTGGGAATGAGGGTAAACTTCCCCCTCTCCCTCTGACTGAAGCTGTGTGGGAGTGTTTCATCACTACAGCTCTTCTCTGCTACTGGTCAAGTTACTCGACCTCTCTAATCCCCAAGGCGATTCGGCCTGGAAGCAGCCTCAAAAGCCAGGGACAATCCCAATCATGAATGAAAATTAGCTTGGGCAAATGTCCGTCCTGTTGCACCGACTTCCAGCCTTAAATCTTTTGTTCCACATAAAGGTGTCTTCTGATACCCAGAAGCCAAAATCAGCTTGGATCTCCCTCACTTGACTCATTTGCAGGGAGAAATATTTTTCTTCTAGTCTCTAACAGGAGCATCATTGCCCCGATGCCATCGTCCACGCGGGCCCCAGGCCACTTGAGATACATGCCACCCAGCAGCCGCAACACTCCCTCTTTCCTCTCTGGAGGACACGCAAAGACACCAGGAAACCAAGAGCTGCCACCTTCCGCCCCGAGGAGAGTGAGGTCATCCCCATGGTGTGTAGAAGAAAGGCACTCTGTGGTTACAGGCAGAACTGATTCTATTGGCCTGGACTTCCAGAAACACTCCATCAAGACTTCTAAATTGAAATGACCAGAAGTAGATCTCCATCTTTCTGTCCTGGACAAAAGCCTCGTTCATCCCACCCCCACCCCCGCGCCCAGGAGGCCTTTAGCTTACAGTAGCCAGGGATAAGGAATTCTGCTACATTCATCTTCCTCAAAGACTTCCATTGCAGCTCCATGAAAGGGATGGACGGCCCGGAGGCCTGAAGAACAAAGAGGGCGGCTCGGTCTATCTTGGGAGCAGCATTGCCATTCCCTGACAGAGAGCTGCACAGATAGGTTGAGCTGGGCCTAACCTTGGAGGGGTGGAGGAAGCCCCGGATACTGGAACATCAAGCGGAGCTCCAGAGAGGCAGCCCGGAGGAAGATGCTCCGAGGCCGTCTAAAACCCGCTAAAATGCCTGCCTAGAGCCCCCAGGAAGAGGTCGGGTCCACCCCAGAGAGGCTCTGGCTTCCGTGCCAACAGAGGTTACAGAGTATCTGTGCCTCCTTCTCTTTCCAAAATGCAAACAGCTAGATGCAATGCTTCCAATCTAGCCAGCGTGAAGCAAAACCCAAGCCAGAGAGAAGTCCGCTGAGAATAGTCTCACGAATTCTCTTTTGGTCAAATCAAAGCGAAAGTGCCGCCACCAAAAAAGCACAGGCTAGCGGCAGACTTAAAAACAGAATAAAACATTTTATTCACTTCAAGACGGTAAGTGTTACATATGATATACATTTATATTTAGATAATATATAAAACAAAAAGACAGAAACCATTAAGAGAAAATATTGGAATGCATCTGCTTTACAGGGCGGCACACTTAGCTCTGTAATTTCAGGGTAAATACCACCTCCGCAGGTCCGGGCGGCCCCCGAGGGTGAATTCCGGCGCTGGGCAGGTTTTTAGTAAAGTGTTGGATAAACATCCTGGACCAAGAGCTGCTTCTCTCCCACCACACTTACACGCGGTTACTGGTGTCCTAAAACAAGGACCCTATCACAGGGACTTTATCTAAATATTTCTGTATTTCATTGTCCTCCAGCTATTTTCCTTTTAAATGAAGCATTAGGCCCAGGGCTTAGTCCTCATGTCGTGTTCTGGTACTGGGTTATTGCTGAGGGGAGAAAGAAGAAAACACACATATAACACATCCAAAGAACACTGACACGGTCAAACACAGAGAGCTGAAAAGCAGCAGCCCCCCCCTCCCCCCACCCCGGCCAAGAACCCGGAGGGCGAGACAGCTGAATGGCACCGGGCGAGGCCCCTGCTACTCTGAGGCAGGGATACAGACACCCACACATTTTTTCATTTGGGGCAAGTATGCCGGGCTTTAGAGATAGAACCTCCTCCATAGAGGTCTCTGGAAAGAGCAGTAACATTTGCTTGGCAGGCAGCTGACAGGCCTGCCTCATGAAGAGGAAGAGGAGGGGGGCCGAGGGTCTAAAGTCTAAGACCAGCCCCTCAAACAAAGGGGATTCACAGACCTTCTTGGGGGCCACTTCATCTGGCCTTAGGGTAGACGGGCACTGATCCTCTTTTGTCTGCCCGTACCGTGACTTCCTCAGCCCAGGAAGTCCTGGGGAGGACCCTCCCTGCTCCTCTGCCACATCTTACCAAGCTAGAGCTTCAGCCACGCTGGCCCTCATTTAGAGAGCCCTGAGAGCAGGAGCACCTGTCTGCGGTCACCCCAACGTAGCTGCCCAGAGTCGGGGCCTGGACTCTCAGGCCAGCTCTCTAATGGGGGGGCCCTCGGAATCAGCAAAAAGGCTCTTGTTACAAAGCTGTTGTGGCAGCTCAGTGCGCCCTGCTCGGTGCCGGGGGCGGCCGCTCACCTTTGCCTTGTTCTGAACTGGGAGGTAGAGCTTGAACTCGGCCGGCAGCTCGTCCTCTGAGTAGAGCCTGTCGGAGAAGTACACTCTCCGGATGCGGCAATTGGCGTGGATCTGCGGATGGAGAAGACTTTCAGAGACTAAAAAGGCTTCCCGGCCTCTTCTCCCCCCCTCGGACTCCTGATCCTTCTCTTAAGGACAAAACAAACTAGCCCTGTCTTAGAATTGACCCTCACCTCAGCTCCGAGGCAGAAGAGCGGTACGGGCTAGGCAATGGGGGCGAAGGGACCTGAGGCCAGCTTCGAACATCTCCAGGCCTGGCTCCATCCCCTGAGCCAGCCAGCTCTCCCTAACCCTCTCCTGGTGATGCTGAACATCCATTTCTCTCCTAACAGCGGCTCTGCTCCAGAGTCCTGCCTCAGATTCATGTCCCCCTTCGTGGCCTTTTCCCTCTCCAAAAGTTCCTCCCAGCAAAGGCCCGAACCCGCGCCACGTCTGACTGTCTGAAAGGCAGAAAGAGGAGGCCGGACCCCGGGGGAGGTTCCCTGGCGGGTACCTGCACTCTGAGGGTTTCTATGTAGTTTGTGCCGTACGCCCTGCGGGTGAAATCGGACAGATTGAACTGGATCTGGTTCCAGCCGTCGTCCAGCCGCATGGGCATGGTGCAGATGAAGGGCTTGACGCGAGTGGTGCTCTGGTAGTTACTGGCCCGGAACCGTCGACGCACATTCTTGTCATCTAGAACCTGTCACCGTGCAAACGGGGCAGGAGGAAGAGGGAGGGAGAAAGCGAGCGGCTCCTTAGAACAATGCAAACAGGCCGAGCGAGGCGGCACCGGATCACAGCCGCCAATTTTCCCACCGCCTGAGGCTGAAGGAGAAAGCCACGGCCCAGATACAGTCCATACTGGACACAGATGGCCAGGAAGCAGCGAGAAGTTTATCCTGTAAAGTTGCCAGGACAACCCCATCTGCGGGTGACATCATGGGAGGGGCATGAGACGGCCGGATGACTTCATCAGCGACTGTGCTTCCTTCTCCGCGATGCCTGGAGTCTCTGAGCCAACCTTCCATGCCTTCCCTGGTGGTACCAAATGGGTCTCCACACACACAGACACACTCACACACTGTCTCTTACCTGTACTTCAAAAGTGAAGTATTTCTTCAAGTTTTTGATGATCATGACCAGGAAGGGAAGTTTGATGCCCAGAGTCTTCTTGGGGTCCGCAGGGCAGGTGATGTAGGTAGTGCTGCAGGGACAGACAACAGAGGGCCAGCCTAGTGACTGTCCTTCCATTTGTCCCCCCCCACAGGGACTCTTTGCCTTCGTACTCTATGCAGCAAAGAGGCAACACCCGAAGAAAATGAACCAGACTAGGCTTAGGAAGACTCAAGGGGAATGACCTCATCTAGTTCCTCAATTCCAGCTTAAGAGGATCCCTCAACTTTTTGGAGAGCTCTACAGGCTCCAAAACCTTCTGGAGCAATAGCTCAGCTTAACAACGAAAACTACTGGTACTCTTAAGAGACACCCTGAATAGTTCTCCTCAGACTTGTTCGACCCAGAGCCACCACATCCTCCCTCAAAATTCCCAAAGCCCCCCAAACTACAAGCCTTGGGACTCCCGCACGCTTCCTCTTAATCCTGGCCTCCTTCCCTGGGAAATACACCCAACCCATAACCTATCTCTGGGGCACAAAAAGCTCTGGACAAGCTACCTGACGTTTGTCCCTTCGATCTCGAGCACCAGAGACTGGATATCATTATCTGTAATTCTTTTGATGTGGCCATTCCGCACCTAGCGACGACAGACAGGGAGGAAATGAAACTGGTCAGAATTCAGAGGCCAGAAAACCAGCACTGCAAGATGAAGTGGAGTCATTTAGGAAAAACAGCCTCCTGAGGGGCAAAGGGAAGCCTGTGTCAGTGGTTTACCTGCCTGGGATTGGCGTCCCTACTAAGTGATTAAAGCTGCGCTCTCTCCTAACAAGTCTCCAACACCAGGAAAGGGACTATAGAATCCCTTTAATGTAAATGTTTCCAAATGTTTCCAAAAAGATCAAACATATGTGATGACCTTAGTCAGAAAGGACAACCTGGGGCAGCTGGGTGGCTCAGTAGGTGAATAGAAAAGTCAGACCTAGAAACAGGAGGTCCTGGGTTCCAATCCGGCCTCAGATACTTCCCAGCTGTGTGTCCTTGGGTAAGTCACTGAGCCCCAATTGTCTAAAACAGTGATGGCAAATCTTTTAGAGATGGAGTGTTGGACCCGACCCCACCCCATCCCATCCCCCAAACTGAGTGCTATGCCCAGTCCCCTTTACTCAAGACAAGGGAGAGAAGTTCTCCCATTGGCTGCTGGGCAGGGAAAATGAAAAAATGTCATCATGAACAGTGGAGGGAGGAGGAGAGCAGCCCCACCCCAGTTGCTCTGGTTTTCTAGTAAGGAACTTTGGCAGGTGACAGCAGGTATGGCCTCAGAGAGGGCTCTGCATGCCATCTTTGGCACATGTGCCATAGGTTTGCCATCACTGGCCTAGCCCTTACTTCTCTTTCTGCTATGGAACTGATATTTAGTGTTGATTCTAAGGCAAAAAAGCTAAAAAAAAAATGGAAAAACCTTCATAGAAAACAACCACCATTCTGTGGGTTGCTGGGTAGCTCAGTGGATTGAGAGCCAGGCCTGGAGATGGGAGGTCCTAGGTTCAAGTCTGGCCTCAAACACTTGCTAGCTGTATGACCCTGGGCAAGTCACTTAACCCCCATTGCCTAGCCCCTACTGTTCTTCTACCTTAGACCAATGCACTGTATTAATTCCAAGACGGAAGGTAAGGGTTTAAAAATAATCCTTTAAAAAAAAAGGAAAAGAAAACATCATTCTCTTAGACATGCTGGGCTTTGCATACACCTGGTATATTTGAAACTTCTAATCAGTATACCATAATGAAAAGATTTAATGGAAAAAATAGAAAACTATCAAAACAGATTTTCCTATGAAGATATGTTTTTGTTTTTAATTAGGACCCCAGTCTGCAAAGGTTAAAGCTGAAGAGATTATATTTATAAACTTGCTAAAGGTATGAGGAGGGTTAATATGATTAAGTCATAGGATACTGGAAATGGGGTCACTATTAAAGTTCAAAACAGGACTTTGGGGGCTTGTCTTTGGAGGGGAAAACATGCCTTAAAATCATCCTCCATCTACTCCCAGACCATTCCGCACCACACTTCTCTAATCTCCACAATGGATTCCAAAGGAAGGTTATTGGACAATACAGAACTCGATTACAGACAGTCTTGTTTTATTTTTTACTATTTAATGAACACAAGCATTACCTTCTCCAAAAGACTATAATGGGCAGGGGCTAAGCTTTCTTTCTGCCTTACACTTTTTTACACGTTACATGTGCAAAAAGCATTACTAGTAACTATTATTGCTGTTAACAGCTGATGTTAATTAAGAGTTTTAGGATTTACAAAAGTGCTTTACAAACATTACCTAATTTTTCTTAAACCCTGACCGACCGTTTTAGAATCAAAACCATGTATTGGTTCCAAGGCAGATGAGCGGTAAGGACTAGGCAATGGGGGTCAAGTGACTTGCTCAGGATCACCCAGCTAGGAAGTGTCTGAGGCCACATTTGAACCTGGAACCTCTCATCTCCAGGCATGGCTCTATCCACTGAACCACCTATCTAATTTTTAACCACCCAACTTTTGAACCTTTTGTTAACATAAATAAACCGTGTGATAACTAACTAGTAAAGGTGGAATCATGCCCTCAGGATTTCTAGAACTCACTCCTGAAAGGCAGTAAGAATATTCTAATTATTTTTTCAATCAACACATCCCTAACAAACCTCCAAGATGGTTTTGGGGTTTGGCCTTTGGGAGCACTTCAGTAAGACAACAAAAGCCCTAAGGATTCTTTCTGAGGGTCTTGCACATGGAAGGAACTTAATGTTTCTGATTCCCTGACCCAAACGAAGCTCTGCCTTCTGCCCATTCCTCAGTTACAATGCTGAAGGTGCTCAGGGTTCCCAGAAAACGGAAGGCCCACAGTCTGCATTGGCTGGGGATCACACTAACAAGTGAAACACCAACAACCCCCTTGCCCTAGAGCTGCAGACAAGGCAGGTTTTGAAAGGGAAGCTAGCTGGGGAGCTTTTGTTTGAGGACAAGCAGGAGGTGGGAAGCTAAGAGTCAGCCAAGCTCGCCCAGCAGTGCGGCCTCAATCTTTCCTGATGAGTTCAATCTGGCCCAAGAGGCTTCACCTCTGAAGGAAGACAGGCACCTCAGGCTCCACTGCCCATTTAGTTCACGAGTGCTCAGCTGAAACTGAGAACCCTGATGCCAATTAGTAAAGTATCTCCATATCACAAGCTGCCAATTCCTCTGTGACAGAGGCTGCGAGCTGAATTCATTAGTGAAAGCTTACTTCCTCACTTCAAGTCCCAAAGACAGAGGAAAATGGACTACCTGTAAGACTAACCCGAGAGGCAGACGTCATGGCAAAGTGGTCAGGCAGAGGCTCAAATCCCGCCCAAGACCTTCACTAGAAGTCTCACCACAGTCTCACCTTTAGGAGCCTCAGTTTCCTGATCAGTCTAATATAAACCCTAATACTCACACGATCTACCTCAAAGTTGTCTTGAGGAGAACATTTTGCAAACTACAGTGCTACTGTGTCTGTTAGTTAGTACTAACTAGTATGATGAAATAAGAAAAAGGAAGACAGAAACATGGAAGGAGATGATTAGTTTAACTATCAATCATTCTCTGCCATATACACTGGCAAAAAAACATTGGATTTGGTTCAGAAAACTCGGGTTTGGGGCAGCTAGGTCATTAAGTGGCTATAGAGCCAGGTATGGAGACAGAAGGTCCCAGGTTCAAATGTGGCCTCAGACACTGCCTAGCTGTGTAATCCTGGGTAAGTCACTTAACTCCCATTGCCTAGCCCTTGCTGCTCTTGCGCCTTGGAATTGATATTCAGTATTGATTCTAAGACAGAAGGTAAGGTTAAAAAAAAAGACTCAGATTTGTGCCCTGTTACTTACGAAGCTCATCTAACTTCAAGCCACTTCTCTGCTGCCATTTCTTCACCAGTAAAATGAGGGAATTGGACCAAGCTCTTTCTGAGGTCTCCTTCGAGTTCCAAGTCTACAAGCTATGCAAAAGACTACCTAAATTGACCGCCAAAGCAACTGGACAATTTGGTCATCTTCCTTAACTTAATTCAGAAATGAGAAGAGCCACAGAGTAAATCCAACTTTCAAAGAATCCTTTCATCTTTACCTCAGAAGCATGAATGTGCTATTGGTTCTTAGAGAATACTGCCTTCCTTTCTTAAACTCTCTATAGATTAGGTCACTGGGTTAATTTGTATCAAAGATGGCCAACTTGTCAATTAAAACTTTCCATTATGGAAGCAATTTTCCTGACTTCCTCTATCTAAATTACAGACTTCCAATTGTTTGTTGTCATTCTGTTTTGGGGGGGAGGGGGAGGGAGAGTTGGCACACATCATTTAATTCCAAGATCTATCTACCCCAAGACCTCAAATGCAGCATACCAAATTAAATTTACTTTGCTAATTTTGTGACACTCTGAAATAAATTTAGAGACACCCTATATAGCTTAATAAGGGATTCTGTTAAGTTGCATGGGTGGAAAACAATCTTTAAATCCTTATCTTGTAAAAAGGCACCTCTTGGGATAACAATTTCTGGGAGAGTAAATAATGAGAGTACAATGATTTAAAAAATTTTCACCACCAAAGAAGAAGGTCAGTAGGAGGGGAAAAACAGGAAAAGGATCTGTTGGATGCTTTGCACTTATAAAAGCACTCTAAAAATAAAATCAGTTGAATCTAGTCCACATATTCCCCCCCCCATGCCTCATCTTTCTAGTCCCACCCAATTCTTCCAGCAGCTGAACCCCACCACTATCCAGCAAACCCAGTGACACGTTCAGATTCCCATTCAAGCTGAGCCAGAGTTCCAGCAGAGGTTAGCACTAGAGCAGAGTGTATTTCAAATTAAGGAATATGCTGAGGGAGACCTCTGCAGTCAGGCAGGCATCATTACTTCATAATCACTGAGGATATAAATCAAACCTGGGCTTTTAATTAGTAACTCTTCCAAGAACAAATCTAAATAATCAGATTTATGAAATCGTCAGTGCAACAGAAGCTGTTTTTTGCTTCCAAAGGTAAAGGCCGTCCTTGTGAGGTTACAGAGACACTTACAATTAACAACATTTCTTGTTAACATACAATAAAGTCTGACTACTTTAGAATGTTAAGTTTAACTTAGAAAAAGCACATTTTTAAAGAAATCCACTTCCACCCCATGATTAGAATCCCCACTTTCTTCACCTCACACTGCTAACAGCTGGTTTCTCTAGGATTTCTGTACAATCTTGTCTCTTATTCCCTCTGTGACTTTATGCAAGTCATTTACCTTTCCAAGCTTCAGCTGCCTCATCTATAAAACAGGAACACACTTGATCAAATGGCAAGCACTACCAAAATGTGAACAGCTTTGTAAAGGACCACAGGGATCACTATTTAAAGTTGGGATCTTTGGGAAGGGGGCTTTTTCTAAAAAGAAACTTGATGGTTCAAAAATCAAGGACCCAGAGACACAAAAGGAAACTGAAAAATATATTTACAAGTTCCTCTCATCTACTTTTATAAAACAGAAAAAGCCTTCAGTAAGCACCACAAAAAAGATCACAATCCCTTTCTGTTCTTTATCATGACCAATTAAGGGAGAAGAAAGAAGAAAAAACAATTAGAAAAAATATTCAGACATAGCTGGAGTATATGGGCCAGAAAGACCTTTATGTAGTAACATCTCCATCTTGTGGTTAAGCCATGGAGCACTTTTACAACTACAGGCATTCTTTTGACCACACACGCCCCACCCCTATCCCATCAAATGAAATTAGTATCTTAACTATAAGCTATTTATCATATAAGAATAAACTATTTTGAAAAGAATAAATCCTGTTGGACTCAGAGGTTAAAGACATTGTCTCTGCCAAGCTGTGTGACCCTGGGCAAGTCATTTAACCCCAACTGCCTAGCCAACTTGCTCTTCTGTCTTGAAATTGATACTAAGAGGACAGCTATATGGCTCAGTGGACTGAGAGCCAGGCCTAGAGATGGGAGGTCCTGGGTTCAAATCTGCCCTCAGATACTTCCTAGCTGTATGACCTTGGGCAAGTCACTTAACCTCAACTGCCAACCCCTTACCATGGCACTGATACTTTTTAATATCAATTCTTAAGACAGAGGGTAAGGGTTAAAAAAAAAAAGTCTGATCACAAATCTCTGTGAATTTATAGAAATTATTTTATAATTTTTATCCAATAAAAATAACGTATATGGTGACCACTTATTGCAACTGGAGTCTGAATTTGGGTTTTACACCAGGCTTTGGATAGAATCACTACTCTTACAGTCAGAACACCTCTCTAGCTGGATGGGCTACATAGTTATGTGTCTTTTTAAGTAAGTTCCTCAGTTTCTTCTAGGAAAGTAACTGCCTCACAGATCTCATGAAGAAAAGAATGTTAACAAAAGTTATTAATATCCTCAAGGAAAAGCTCCACCAGCAGGTGGGGAAGTGGGTAATCTCGGAGAGACTCTTTCTTTTTCCCCTTCCTGCTAGCTCTGGTCCCATATCTTTCCTCCCTTTTGTGCCTAAACCCCTTGAGACGGCTCTCTCTAAAGTGTCATTGGAAAGACTTTTAAATGAAGCATGAATTCTACCAACGATTCACATTCAGCTGCCAAAGTACCTAGTTCCCTATGATGGCCATAACTCAGCATACAAAAGAAGGGGAGAAAACAACTCTGCTTGAAGCAGCACGAAGCCTTTCTCTACTAATAGGGGCGGTGGGTGCTCTTCATCCAGTTTCCTTTTGCTTATGGCTAGAAGTCAGTCAGTCAGTCTTGAGGATCCACTGAGGGGGCTCAATAAAACGATCACAACTGCAGGAACACCTAAAGATCCTTCTCCATCAAAGGGGAGTCCTTAATCCATTTGGGCTTTATGCCAATACCATCCATGACACTGTCTTCTTGTGAGACGCTGTCCTTGACACTGACACTCAGAAAAGGCTGAACTACTCTAGTGGACTAAGTTCTCAGGCTTCGGGGATCTCAGTCCAGTGTAAATGTTAAATGTTAACTTAATTGCAATTCCATTGTAACTAAATCAATATTTACCAAACAAATACAAATTAAGGTCATATCTCAACTGTCCCCATCTCATCCTTATTCTTGATACATTTTGCCCTTAATCCCTGGGATTGGGACTATTTTCAAATTGTTTTCAATTTCAAATTGCTTCTAGAAATCTGGCAAATTGCAATGAAACAGTATAGATAACATGATCTTAATACGGTTACTCAATGCAATCAACCCTCCATATGCCTCAATCCCCTAAATACTTTAAAATCCTACATATTTAAAATGGGTAATGTAAACACACTTCTCATTCGTACGGTTAGGAAGCTCTTTTAAAAATTTCCTTGGTTCTAAAAGTTCTTTACTAATAGATATTTTAGATATATTGTGTTCACCTGTTGTTTAATTTAAAATTTGCAATCCTGTTGGACAAACAAGTATTTTGTGTATGTTTATATCGTCAGGGTATCATCCGACCTCTAGTGGCAATGTTAAGGGACACACGGTGCACCATGGCAACTAGCGTTTATGATTCCCATGTAAACATGTTGACTATTAAAATGCTAGATGTGAAAAATGAAGCTGAGTTTGAAGGGATCAAGTCCAGAAGAAAAACACTGAAATGCTTCTCTAGTAAAGATTTCATTACATCTTTCTGTGGCCGACACTTCCTAAACCAAAGACAGTCCTAAATTCTCTACCGTTCATCTGAGAATCCCTCCGTCCGGCAATGTTATTGCATTCCCCTGAATTCCATTAAGTGATACTTTCTAGTCCAATTGTTTCTATGCTGGATAAACTAAACAGCCAGGGAGCCATTGTCAGGTCTTGGCTCACATCTCTCTCTAGTTCACAGATAACTAGGAGGAGCAATACTGCTGTCTGCAGAGGTGCAGTTTCAGAATTTAGGAAACTTTATTTCATTGTGAAAAACTAAGCTACCAGAAACACCTGTGCTTGTAGCTTTAAAAAACATACTTTAAAGAATGGATTTGTTAACAACAATACAAGAAAGAAGGGGGCTCCTCAAATTCACATTCACAGCTAAAGCTTTTCAAATCTCTTCTACTAGCTGTCAGACACAAAGACGATGCTGGACTCACCACTAAGCAGAATCTGTACAGTACATGAGCCACCTCAACCACTCTGTGACCAAGTACTTGTACCTAACAAACACCTGTTTGCTTAGGGGACCAGAGTTTTCCTCTGTGCAAAAGCAAAATGAACCAGAGGAGAAACAAAGCTATAATCCTGACTTTGGTCCCACCAGCCATCACTCTCAGCAGCAGGGTGGTAACTGCAGACAACAAGGGAGCCACAAGCACAGCAGGAGAGAGAGAAAATCTGAGCCAAGATAAGATGTTCAAGCATGGTCATCCCATGGATTCAGTTACCCAACTCAAGTCTGTAAAGCCTCAAGGCCTGATGTAATTGAGTACACCTGCACCTATGAGGTAGGACTGAGTCCTGTCACTAGGGAACATCATCTGAAAGGGAACCTTTAATAGTAAATTTAAGATTATTTGGCTTCCCTTAAACGCTGCTTTTCAATATGAAGTTGGCTAAACTCTTCAGAAATGCAAGAATTCTCCACTTGAGCAAAATCAGTGGGAGTTAAAGGCAGGCAAGATGCTCAGAAGGGCTAAAATAAAAAGTGCCCCATTTTTGGTGAGAGAACTTCTCAAGTGAGTCCAGGTACCAGGAAGGTGTGCACTTTCACCTCTCAGCCATCACTGCTAATTAAGGGGACCAACACAATGCATAACGGAAATCAATGCTTGATTTTAGAATGTTTCCTTTGTATTTACATTAGGTGTGAGCTCGACAGTCTGGGAACTCACAATTCAAAACAATCCAGAGGAAGCCAGAGAAAGAAACTGGAAAACTGACCAGTTTGTGAAGATCAACATCCCGGATCACCTCCTTATCTGATAAAACAAGCAAGAGCCATTAAGTGTCTCCCATTTAGCTCAGAAATTATCATCCCATAACTTATCCTTTCACTTTCTAATGACCTCATGTTAAAGAGGAAGAAAACAGATTTGCCCAGAGCTTACTCAGTTAACAGTGGGGCTTAGGGTTTTGACTCCAGGTATCCAGACCCCTCCTCTTGCCCCCCAGTTCATACTTATTCCACTGCACTTTCCTGTGTCCCCATCATGTAACATATCAGCCTCCAGTTCTAGTCTAGGACTATTTCCAGATTCAGTTAAAAGTAAGGAAACAAATAACAAGTCCACATGTAGAAAGGAATAGTTGGCTCCAATCTGAAATTTTCCACAGGTGGGAGAAGCTCTGCTATCTACTAGGTTGGCAGATAGGTTGGTTGATAGGAATTGAGAGTTAAGAATAACACTTTAGGGGGCAGCTGGGTGGCTCAGTGGATTGAGAGCCAGGCCTAGAGATAGGAGATCCTGGGTTAAAATCTGGCCTTAGACACTTCCTAGCTGTGTGACTCTGGGCAAGTCACTGGACTCCTCCCCTGACCCCCACTACTCCACCCCCACCTAGCCCTTACCACTCTTCTACCTTGGAACCAATACACAATATTAATTCCAAGACAGAAGGTGAAGATTAAAAAAAAAGGAATAACACTTAACTTGGACCTTGAGGCAGTCTTAGTTTCTTGGTCTGTAAAATTAGAGTATTGGACTAAATGATCTCCATAGTCCCTTCCAAATCTACTATAACAATAACTAAAGACTGAGAAAAATAAGACCATGTTCAACCATGTCAATTGCCCACAATAAGGGCACCCCCCCCCCAGGAGTATGTTAGTCATGATAGGCAGGGATAAGTAGGAAACCTCAGAGATCTTTTCTAATGAAAACTGAAGGCCAAATGGGACAAGTAATTTAGGATCATAGATCTAGAGTTGAAAAAAAAACCTTCAGGTGGCAGGCAGCTTCTAGTTCAACTGTATCATTTTAGAAATGAGGAAACTGAGGTCCATAGAAATTAAGTCACTTAGTGGAGAACACAGTATTTTTTTTTAACCTTCACTTTCTGTCTTAGAATCAATACTGTGTATTGGTTCTAAAGTACATGAGCAGTAAGGACTAGGCAATGGGGGTTAAGTGACTTGCCCAAGGTCATAGAGCTAGGAAATGTCTGAAGTCACATTTGAACCCAGGACCTCCCATTTCTAGGCCTGGTTCTCAATCCACTGAGCCCCTAGCTGCCCAGAGAACATATAGTATGGGGGGGTGGGGAGGAAAGGAGGACAACCAGAATGCTGCTTTCACACCAATTGTTATTGCCACTGTATCACAATACTTCCTTCCACAGAATTATCTGCTCACTGCTGCATGTTATATTTTCTCCAACTACCTGGATTATAAAGCTTCCCAAGGTACCAATGATCTTTCCTAAGTTAAAGAGTCAGCTTTTTATGTTATCTTCTTTGACAACCTTACACCTCTACCCTGAGTGAGGCAGTAACCTTATCCTCATTTAAAGGTTAGGAAACTGAGGCATGGAGAAAGTAAATACGTTATACAGGGTCACTGGTAGACAGTTAATATGTTGTTATAAGATTGGACTTTCTAAAGCCTTAGGGAGAATTTTGGGAAGGGGCGGTTTTTGCATGGGGCTGTGGAAGGGAGGGGAAGTGGAGGATGGAGAAAAAGATGGGGGAGAAAAAAAAAGGGGGCGGGGAGTGAGGTAATAGAGTGGAGGGGAAGAAGGTGACAGGGTTAAGCAGAATGCAGGGGTCCAGTGGGATGGAGGGGGAGAACAAGGGGATGGATGAGAAAGGGTGCAGGGGAATAGAAAGGTTAAGCAGGATGAAGGGGTCGGTCCAGGGAGGCGGGGTGGAGGAAAGAGAATGGAGAGGAAGAGGGGTAGGAGGAATGAAGGGGATGGAAAGGAGGTTCAGGGGAACGTAAGGGGAGGAGAGAGATGAAGGGGATGAGCAGAATGGAGAGGTCCCCAGGGATGGAGAGGCAGAGAGAAAGGAGAAAAGAGGATGGAGGGACTGTAGGGGTTGGACTTGGGGTCCCCGCACCTTCTTGTCCCAGATCTGCAGGGGCTTGCTCCCGATGCTGTACAGGATGGAGAGGAAGCCGCTCTGGAACGTGTTTTTGAACATCGCGACGGCGGCCGCCGGGGGCACCTGCCTCCCGCTGCTGGAGGCCCCTGCCCTCCGCGGCCCCGGCCGGCCTAGGCCCCGAGGCGGCTCCGCGCGGGGAGATGGGGATCCGACGGCTGAGGCGGCCGCGAGAACGCTGCGTCCACAGTCCGGAGGCCCCGGTCAGTCGCCGCCAAGTCCGCGTCTCCTGAAGCACGCCCTGCCACCTTCTGCTGACGCCGCTCCGCCTCCTCCAAGAGGCGACCAGAGCAACCGCCGCCGCGTTCCCCGCTCTCCAGTCCGGGCGCCGACGCTCAAGTGGGGCGGAGCGCCACGCGCCAAGATCCTTCCGCCGGACCTCGCTCAACTTCCGGCGCTCAGAGCGTCCCACGAACCCGAGGGCCCACCCTCGGGATCCGCCCCGCGCGAAAGAAGCCCCGTTGCCAGGGAACTACTTTTTTCGACATTTGACCGGTTCGGCTCTCCCGAGAGAGAGACAGGCATAGTTTGTTGTCGGCGCCTGCGTGGTACCATGGGAACCGCGGGGTGGGGAGGGCCATGGAGGGCCCAGAGCAAGCTGGCTCCGCCCCCTGGCTGGGGAAGTACGCGGGGAAGGAGGAGCTAAGAAGCTGGGAGGTTCTGGGGGAGCCTGGGAGGGATTCAGGGACTTAGCCTTAGAGGACTTCTCGCTGTTGACCTTCCCCTGGGTGGCGGAACTTGGACCTCGCAGTGGGGAGCACCTGAGTTCCCATCCTACCTCAGAAGCTTATTAGCCGTAGGACCTTTCGGGAGACACTGAACCTCAGTTTCCTTTCTTTAAAATGAGGATGACTATAGCCCCCGCCTCCCGGGGTGGTAATGAGCCCTTCTCAGCCACTCTTCTCCTCTGTGAAATAACTAGAGCGAGCCTATATATAGATAGCTCTTTAAGGTTTGCGAAGCACTTTATTTACCCTGTTATCTCATTTGATCCTCAGGATTCTGTCCTGGGCGGCCCTCGTCTCCTTCTGCACGCCTTCATGGTGATCTCGTCAGCTCCCACGGAGAAAGAACTGACAAACCACTCCAGTATCTTTGCCGAGAAAACCCCATGGACGGTACCGTGGGCCACGAAGAGTTAGGCTTAACTGAACAACCAAATGCTGACAACGCTCAAATTTTCTGCCCCGGATCTCTCTGCTGACCTCTAACTGCCTTTAAGACATCAGACATCTCAAACTGGATGTCCAATAGACATCTTTTAACTCAACAAGTCCAAAACAGAAGGGATTATCTTTCCCTTTAAACCCTGCCCCTCCCCTACCTGTGCTACTATTGTAAAGGGCTACGCCATTCATTCTCGTGTCCTCCCTCACAACCTGGGGGTTATCCTGTTTCCCCGCCCCTACTCCTACCCCTCCCCCCCCCCCATTAAGCTGTTACCAAGGTCTGTAGATTTCACCTCGGCATAATCTTTAGTCAGTTTCCCTCTGCTGCATCTCTTGATGATTTCATTCTGAAGTGTCTCTCCTATATGCCTTCCTTCTCTCTTCTGACTTGGAAACCCTGATGTAGTGCATCACTTCATGCTTGGATATTGCCTTGGAAACTAAAGCAGATCTAATCTTGTCACTCCCACCTACTCAATAAATTCTCTGGCTGTCCCCCATGCCTAGAATGCTCCCCCTCCTCATCTCTAGTCTTCAAGTCCCAACTAAACTTCCACAGGGAGCCTTCCTTGAATCAGTGCTTGCCTTTTCATAATTTCCTATTTATCCTGTATGTAGCTTGTTTGTACATACAATGTTTGCTTCTTGTCTCCTCAGTTAGATTGTGAGCTCCTTGAGGGCAGGGACTGTCTTTTTCCTCATTTTGTGTTCTCAGTGCTTAGCACAGTACCTAGCACTTAGTAGGCACTTAGAAAGTGTTTATTGACTGACAATGCTAAGAGGTAGGTGCTACTATTATCATTTTACAGATGAGGAAAGTGAGACAGAAAGTATCTTGCTGAAGCTCACTTAGCTGGTAAAGTATCTGAGGCCAAATTTGAACTCAGGTCTCCCTGACCCCAATAGCCTTAGCCAGAGCTCCACTTAATAAAGCACCAGCCTCACAGGGTTATTTTTAAATCACTTAAACTCTCCCAGTCTTTTTCTTTATCTGTAAAATGGGAACAATGAGTCATAACATTAAGTGTCTACTATGTTCTAGGCTCTGTGCTAAAAACTGGTGGTACAAAAAGGGGTGGGGGGGAACCAGTCCCTGCCCCCAAAGAGCTTCCAATCTAATAACACAAACCTCCCAGGGTTGTTGTGAGGACCACATAAAATAATATATAAAGCACATTGCAAACTTTAAAATCTATAGAAAATTTAGCTATTTACAGAAGAGGAAACTGAGGATCAAACTAAATGACAGTTCAATTTGACAACAAGCATCTATTAATCACCTTTAATAAACAACATTGTGCTAGGTACTGGACTTTCAAAGACAAAAAGGAAAAACAATTCTTGACTTCAGGGAACTCATTCTACTGAAGATATCACAACATGGAAACAGATACAGTAATGCAAGCTAATTTGAGAAAAGGTAACGATGGGAAAGAGGGGAATCGGGAAAAACTAAATGAAGGTGAAATTTGAGTTGAGCCTTGAAAAGCGTCATGTGAGGTAGGACGGACGACATAATCCAGGTATAACTGGAAGCTCAGAACTCTAAGCTCTGACTTTGGTTGCAGAAGACAGCCTTGACTTCATGCCACAACATTTTGTATGGGGTATAAAACAACAGAAAGGACTCACAGGGGCAGCTAGGTAGCACAGCAGATAGAGCACCACACTTAGAGTTGGGAGGACTTTGATTCAAATCTGGACTCACATTTCCTAGCTATGTAACCTTGGGTTGCTGATACTGTCTTAGAATTGATCCTAAGACTGATGGTAAAGTGAAGGGAAGGAGGGAAGGAGGGAAAGAAGGAAGGAAGGAAGGAAGGAAGGAAGGAAGGAAGGAAGGAAGGAAGGAAGGAAGGAAGGAAGGAAGGAAGGAAGGAAGGAAGGAAGGAAGGAAGGAAGGAAGGAAGGAAGGAAGGAAGGAAGGAAGGAAGGAAGGAAAAAGAAAAGACTCACAACAGGCCATCAACAGTGGACACAATTCTCATCTACATCTGGTCATTCCAGGTGGTCCCACCTTCACTTCAGGGACCAATACCAGTTCTATGAACTTGAAATCAACTCCAGAAGGAAAATGACTATCAGGATGTTCCAAGAGGCAGCCCTTCTTCCCCTCAGATCTGCAGTGGCTGAATAGTTTATGGTCAAGATAGGGAAAGGCTAAGTTTGCTTCCCAACATCATAGCTCAGTCCTTGGTTGCCTGCCTTAGCTCTAGTACCATATATACTCAGTTCTCTCCTCTTCACTGCTCCACTCTTCTCTGCCTCTCAGCCCAGGGATACCCCCTTCTCTCTACAAGTCCAGGTCTCAGAACTCAGAACTTGAGAAACTTTCCTCAGAAGACTGGGGTCTGAGAATTCCCATATGCAGTCACCTCTGGGACAGATTCTGTCACTGGCTTCCCACAGATTGATCTGTGAATTAGAAGATCAAAAATATTTGTGGCTCAATCATTAGCTCTGTCTGCTGATGACTTATAGACCTGCTCATAGCTGTCATGGCTGACAGTAATTTATCTCCTGGACAGATTTGTCAACATTGCTATCTATCTTTTTGTTTTTATATAACATTCCATTTTTAATATATTCCTCCCCCTTCCCCTACCCAGCTATATTGGTCTTTCTTCCCTACTTCCTGCTCCTCTTCCAACACACACACACACATACATCCTAGAACTGTCATACTCTGTTTCCCACTGTCCCTTCTAGACTCTCTTTGCTTCCTTCCCTCAGCCATTTTTCTTCCTTCAAAGTCCATTCACATTGTGGCCCTCTACCCCCAGGCCTAGGTCAATCCTTCTTTCTGAAGGAGTTTAGGAGTTCACCATTGTCCTCTCTTCCCCAACTCCTGGCCTTACATGAAGGGACTTTAATAATTATATATTGAGGCTCCCCTCAAACTTACTAACCTCTCAATCCCTGGGCCATCTTCCATTCCATGCCCTACTCCACTCCTTCATTCTGCCTGATCCCATTCTAGATCTCATCATTAGCCAAAGCTCTTCCACTTCCCTAGTTACAGAATCTGACATGACGCTCTAATTAGGGAAAGACCTCTCTAAGTAACTTTCCACCGAACATCCTTGAGGGCTGGGGCTATATTTTTTTTATTTGTATCTTCAGCCCTTAACCCAGTGCCCAGCACATAGTAGGAGCTTAGTGAATATTAATTGAATGGTCCTATCACAATTCACATGCCAAACCTCAACCCTCTGTTACTCTCATCATTCCGCTCTTATCACCTTCCATTCTTTTATTCATCCCTACTTGATTCCTTGCCAAAAGAAACTATTCCAGACCTCTTCTTCTCCCTTTAAGCCTCTTACACCTTCCCTTCTTGCCTCTATCAAAGCTAAGGGCCTTGTCTGTTATTTTACTGAGGCTCTTCTAAGTGAGCTCCCTCCTCTCTTCATCTTAAAATTCTCTGACACTACCCGTACTCATTTCCCCTACTCTCTGACAAAGAAGTGGCCCTTTTTCTAGCGTTCAGGTAGATGACTCAGTCTCAGTACTGGACTAGCTGTGTGACCTGGGGCAAGTCACCATTAAAAAAGAAAAAAACTTTTAATTTTTTTCTTCAATTAGAAGTAGAAACTGGGGGCAGCAGGGTAGCTCAGTGGATCGAGCCAGGCCTACAGACAGGAGGTCCTGGGTTCAAATCTGACCTCAGACACTTCCCACCTGTGTGAGTCTGGGCAAGTCACTTGATCCCCATTGCCTAGCCCTTACCACTCTTCTGCCTTGGAATCAGTGTAAGGGTTTAAAAAAAAAAAGTAGAAACAAACTGTTTTTGGACATTTTGCAACTCATATTCTCTCTCCCGTCTTCACCTCCACAAGGTGGTAAACAGTCTGATATAGATCATACCAGTCTCTTCTGTTTGCCTCAGTATCCTTAACAGTAAAATAAGGATAGTGACAGTACCCATATCACAAATGAGGCACTTTTAAAAAGCACTTAGCACAGTGCCTGACATATAGCCCCTGTATAAATGCTTATTTCCTTCCCTCTCCCCGAATCTTGCCAAAGCCAACCCCTCCCTATTGTGTAATTACTTGATCCCAAACCCTCGTTTCTTCATCAGAACCTGCATCCTTAATCGTCCCTGTTCTCTCTGTATCTTGAATCTTTCTCTACTTATTGCTTCTTTCCCTACTGCCTTGACATACACCAAAGTTTCCCCATCCTAAAACCAAAACACAACGTAAAACTTCCATCCCCTCAAGCTACTGTCCAGTATCTCTCCTTTTTCTGTTATATTTTTAGGAAAAGTTACATACATTTACCAGCTCTACTTCCTCTCCTCGCAATCCTTTGTAATCCATCATCCAAATCATTCACTCAGTTACAGCTGCTCTCACCAAACTTATCTGTGAGCTCTTAAAAATCTGGTCTCAACACCAGGGAGGTTCACCCCTGACATATAGACTGGGCACTCCAGGACACTCAGAACGATTTTTCAGGACCCCAGGCAATTCTCTCAGTCTACACATTGAAGAGAAAATGACAACCTGAATTGGTAAGAGATTCCTCAACTAGGAGTTCTCTTTCCAAGGAAATCACGTCTAATCCTCAGCCCTTAATTTAACAATATGTCCATCCCCTTCCCCACCCAGAGAGGAAAGAAGGGGGAAAAAAGAAAAATCCTTTTTAAAAAAGCATAACTTTCTGTCTTAGAAGCAACACTAAGTATATATTCTGGGGAAGAACAACAGTAAAGGCTGGGCAATGGGGGTTAAGTGACTTGCTTAGGGTCACACAGCTGGGAAGTGTCTGAGACCAGATTTGAACCCAGGACCACCCATCTCTGGGCTTGGCTCTCAATCCACTAAGCTACCCAGCTGATCCCTAAGAAAAATCATTAAAAAAATAAATTATAGATTAGTTTTATTGAGCTATTTTTAAAAAAATCTTTGTTACAATCACTCAAGCTTTTATTAAGCATTTACTATGTACCAGGCATGGTGGATATAAGTACAAGGAATGAAGTCATCCTTATTCTCAAGGATCTTTTATTCTAAAAGGGGATTTAATATTTATATAAAATATTTATGGTAGAAATAGAAAGTTAAGCATATATACAAAGCAGTTCAATACAAGGTAGTTTGGGAGGGAAGGAGAGCATGGGCAGTTGGAGGGAACCAAGAAAGGAGTCATGTAGAAAATGAGCTGCATTTTTTGTTTAAGATCTATTTTTACCAATTACAGGTCATAAATTTCCACATAAGTTTTCCAAAGCTCTTAAGCTTCTTCTTAAAAAAGAGGTCTGGGGGCAGATGCTCAGTGGATAGAGTACCAGGTCTGGAGTGAGGAGGACCTGGGTTCAAATCTAACCTCAGTCATTTCCTAGCTATGTGACCCTGGGCAAGTCACTTACCCCAATTGCCTAGCTTTACTGTTCTTTGGCCTAGGGAATCTACATTTAGTATTGATTGGTATACTTAGTACTGATCTAAGACAGAAGGTAGGGGAAGGGTTTTTTATTTTTAAAAAACTGGACTTTAAGATGTGGCAGTGGGGAGGGAATGGGGGAAAGCCATTGCCAAGACACAAGAATAGAAGCAGGAGAGTCCCACGTGGGAGAAATAATGAGGAAATCAGTTTGACCAAATCCCAGAGTATGGAAAGGGGACCATTTCTCTATTGAGACTGGAAAAATAGGTTGGGGCCAGGCTGTGCAGGGCTTTAAAAGCCAAACAGAACTTGCACCTTGTCCCACAGGCAACAAGAAGCCACTGGAGTCGAGTCCCACAGTGAGATCTATACTGAAGGAAAATTATTTAGCAACAGGGGACAGTGGGGTGGACTAGAGTGGGGGAAAATGAGACAGGAAACCAGGAGACTTTTGTAAACATCCACAAGAAGGTGGCTTTCATAGAAACAGAGAAGGACTTGGGGGAGAAAGCCATCGGCTCAGTCTTAGAGATGCTCAATTTAAGGTGTGGACGGTTAGAGGGCACAGGCTGGACTGAATCACCCTTTGGCCTGTCAGGCCACAGTATGTTTCACAACACATTCCAGTTCCTTGAACCTCTGCAGTGAAGGCACAGACTATTTCCTTTAGAGTCTCGCTTGGTCTTCCAAATTATCTATCACTCCAGGTTTTTTGGTGATGGCTCCTTCCATTTCCATTCCAATACAGATGAGTCTTAAAGGCCCCAACTTCTATTACAATCACTTTGAACATCATGAGCTCAATAGAGCCATTTAAAAAACAAAACCCACCACACAGAGGTTTATTCACATTAGCTTTGACCCAAGAGCCTAGGATGATGAGTAAGAGCCAGAAGGGACCTCGGAGGGTCAACCTTCTCATTTCCAGGATGAGGAAGCCAAAGCCTAGCAAGGTAAAGTGCCTTACCCAGATCACCTAGGCAGAAAGGGCTCCAGGGATTCCAAGATCACCTCAAGGTGGTCTCAGTGGGGACAACCATGCCTTCCGAGGAGAGATGCGAAGATGCAAACACCTAGTCAATCCAGCCATGGGGATGTGAGCCTTCCTGTTCCATGGTGGATTTTCCTATTATTGAAGAAACACAATCAGAGATCCAAAGAATAGCTTTATCCTCTTAAGCACGTCCTAGCAATACAGTTTGTATATAAACAGAGGCAGAAGGAGAAGGTTGAATTCAGGGAAGCCAATGGGCCACTTAGACTAAAGGCCATTGTACGGAGGGGCATAGTTTAAAATAAGTTTAGATAGTCAGACTACAGCCTGTCTGTGAAACTAGTAGGGACCCATCAGCAGTCTCTGAGTAGGGGAGTCAAATGGTTATCCTTGTGTCTTGGACTATTTGGGGACTTGTGTGTAAGAGAGACGGGCCACACTCCCAGGACAAAACTGCAACAGTCTAGCCAAGAGGGGAGAAGAGCCTGAATAAGGTGGGGACTCCCGTGAGAGGACAGAAGGGGACAGATGGGAGAGATATGTAATACTGGGGAGCTGATTAGCCATGAGGCTGAGGGAAAGAGGGAAAAATAGCCCTGAAATTCAGCCAGCGTGACTGAAATAGACTGGCACCCTCTACAGAAAGGGGCAAGTTTAGAGGAGAGGGTTTAGTTAGGAAGACAAGTTCCATTTTGGATATTTTGAGTTTGGGACATCTAATGCTATCTCTAGGACACTCAGCAGGCTATAAGAGACTCGAGAGACTTTGAGACTGGATAGGTAGATCCTCTACAAAGAGAAGATAGGGAAACGCAAGGGAAAAGATGAAAGAGAGCCCAGGACAGGTAGTTGGTGGGGATACAGATTTGGATGATTCGGCAAAAGAGATTCAAAAGGAATGTTTAGGCAGGGAGGGAGACAAAAGGATGGAAACGAGACAGAGACAGAAGATGGAAACGGAAGTGTCATAAAAGCAGAGGGAGAAGAAAGTATCTGGGAGGAGGGCAAGTAGTATCCCAGGCTGCAAAGATAATGTGTATAAAGTGTTTTGCAAACCTTAAAGCACTCTAGAAATTCTAGAAATCGAGCTGGTGGGGGCCTAGAGATGGGAAGTCCTGGGTTCAAATGTGGATTTAGATACTTCCAGCTGTGTGACCCTGGCTGGACAAGTCACTTAATCCCCATTGCCATTACCACTCAAATACCTTGGAACTAACATACAGTATTGATTCTGAGGGGAAGGGAAGGATTTAAGGGGGGTGGGGGGATGGGAAATGGTGACAGTACTAGAATTAGCCATCCAGACTGGAGACAACCTGGTGAGTTCAAGAATTCTGGAGCAAATGAGTCCCTCATGATTGGTAGCAGGAAGAATGCCTCGTGACTACATCCCTTTTGCAGAGAGGACTTTCAAACAGGAGGAGGAACCTTAAGTTCTTACTGTCAGAAGAGCTAGGATGAAGTGTGAAATGCTGCTTAACTGCCCCACAAATTGCTTTATGTTTTCATGATTGAGTCTCCACGTCCCCAGAAGAGTAGAACAGAAATTTTAAGTAACTTTCATGTACTGTTTTTTGTCATTACATGCTTGTGAGTTTTTCATGTTAAGCATATTTCCTTTGATAGACCTGATTTACATTATACATTGAATATTTTTGCCCTTTTGGGGTGGGGGAATCCTAGACCCAAATCAAATCTAAGCTTTAATAATTTAATTTATATAGAAATATAAAGGTCCAAAGAGTAGGGAAAAAAAGAGGGTGGCTCCTCTCTTTAGATACCAGATTCCTTTAAGACTGTACTTAGTGATTCTATTTCCCTGGATCCAAAGTCCATGTAATTCTGGTTGAGGTATTTCCTAGGTGTCAGACTTTTGCAACCTGAATTGTTACTTGCAAAGTTTCTATCATTTCTTTGCAGCTTAATTGAGCAGTTAGTCGGGGCTCCTTGAGGACATCCTTTCTATAATTTATGGCAACAATGACAAGATCCTGAATTGCTACCATAATCCCATTCCTATACATAAATTCCACATGACTTAGCCCTTTGTTCAGTGATCACAAGTAGCCTCTAAATGTTTGCTTCAAGAAAAAAATAATGTAGTTAGGTGACTCTGGGAAGATCCCTTTATCTGAACATTGTTTGGTTTTCTCCTCTGAAAAATAAAGGTGACCTGTTTTAAGGTCCATCCTCTCTCCCTTCTAGTTGTGACAGTCTGTGAGATCTGGGCTTAGGCACATAAATGGACCATCTACATTCAGGTTTCCAAAGCAGTTTCATAAAATTTAGGATGTCAGCCAGAAGGTACCAATTCTTCCTACCTGTCTGATTGCTCCTCAGTCTATTTTGAGAGATTTCATCCAAGGCACTTCCACTAAGCATGGATGTTCCCTTAGGGCTCCATCTAGATTTTTTTCTTTTCTTCCTCTACTCTCCCTCTAGAGGTCATCTACTGACCTATAGTTCTTGTGTGTTCAACTATCATTTCTATGTCAATAGCTTCCATATTTCTTATAACTAACCTTAATCTAACCTCCTGAGTGTAACCACTTGTCTTTTGGACATCCTAAATTGCCTGTCTCAGTAGGCATATCATACTAAGCACACCCAAAATTCTTTTATTTTTTCTTCCAAATCTTCTCTTCCCAATGTTTCCTTCACAGGGTACCACCATATACCCAGTCACCCAAGCTTGCAATCATGGTGTCATTCTCAACTCATTTAAACTCACCACACACAATTAAACTTTATTGTCCACCCTTGTCTCCATTCACTGAGCCACCACCATTGTAGAGACCTTCATTACTTTTTGCTTGTAAAATTGCAATGGTCTTCTAAATTGACTCTGCCTCAAATTTTCCCCCATTCTAGTCATTCGGCCACTCAGCTGCTAAAGTGATCTTTGCAAAGCTAGGGTCTACATCACTACCTTCTCCCACATCAGTGGCTCCCTATTTACCTTAAGGTCAAATATAAAATCCTCTTTAAAGCTCTTCACAACCCTGTCACTTCCTATCTTTAATTTACTCTCTGATCCTTTAACACTGGTCCACTTTGTGTTTCAATACTCCCATCTCCTATCTTTCTGCCTTCCCTGTGCCTGGAATATCCTCTCAATTGCTTTCTAAAGGAAGCCTTTGTGAAACTTTTCATTACATGGAGGTGAATCTGGCTTCTTCTAGCAGCTACTCCTGACTCCAAGTTGTCTCTTTTTGAGGTCAAACAGAATAATTTAATTCATCTACATAACAACTCTTCAAACTTACAAGCAGTGATCATGCTCACTCACTCTGCCTTCTTTTTTCAGGCTATTCATCTCTCATTTCTTTACAGATTTATTATGAACTTAAATATCAAATACAAGCATATCAATAAAAATTAGAAAAAGAAGATTGCATATGAAGCTGAACCTCTTATTAATCTTATTAATTAATAAATAACTTTAGCTTATTGATCTCTCTTTTTTTAAATGTTTCTCGTGTCCGAAGCCTTTAAACAAATGTTTTTTCTACTTTTTACCATAGCAATAAGGTTCAGAGAAAGAACCCCACAACGAGCAAGAAGTAATTATTTGAGGTCTTACCTTTGGGGCAATGCCATTATCAAACCCACCCTGATACCATTCTGAAAACCCAACACAGTCTCTGCCATTCAAAAATGAAGCAACTTTCAGAAAGAGAAACTGAGACTGATGGACGCTTGATAATCTAAATATAATTTATAGCTTGAATGGAAACAAAAAAATGTCTTTTCATTAAGCAGTTTCCGTGAAATCCTAAAAAAATATAAACGGTGAAACTCTTGACTGAGAATAGTTGTTTCGATCAACAACAGAGGTCATTGCCTCTTGTTACATTTTAAGATGTGTTCTTTGTGATGTCACCAGCATGATTGTGACGTAAGAAAATAATGACCCAGGCTCTCTTGGTAATCTTAGCCATGGGATTTAACTATCATCTCTCACTGGCACATACGCACACAGACATTAATTATGTCCAGTCTCGCCTGGGCTGCAGTGCCCTATCACTGGATACTCAATATATATTATTCCTATTGTATAGTCCTTTCCCTGGCTGTCCCCTTTACCAGGAATGTAGCCCTTCCTCACCTCTACCTCATGGAAACTCTTCTTTAGAACTACTCCTCAAAAGCCACTTTTGCCTGAAATCTTCCCTGATTCTCCTCCTCCTCCCACAAATTACTTCTTGTGTTGTTTTTCATCTCATTGCTTCCCATTCCCAATAATCACCTTTTTTAGAGCGAGGGTGAAATGATGTGTGTAAGGTCATTCAGACACCACAAAAGATCCCAGTGAGAAGAGACTCTCAGAGACCACCTAGAGGTCATATGATCTAAATGAATGCTTGTCCAGTCTTTCTTTGAAGACCTAAAACAAAGGGGAGCCCACTTCTTCTAGAGGTAGCAGATCCTATTTTGGACAGCTTTAACTGTTAGGTTGGCTTTAAATTTTTATATATATTTATACAAAATATGTATAAAATAGATTTAATATAAATATAGATATAAATAGATTTATATATATAAAATAGATTTAGATTTTATGTCAAATTGAAATCTATTTGCAACTTCCCCACCCAGTTCTGCCTCTTGGACCAACTAGGACAAGTCTAATCTCTTTTCATTGTGATAGTCCTTCCTAATCTTGAAGACAATTATCATCACATCCCTCCTATTTCTTCAGGTTCAGCCATTAACCAGGTCTTGAACCCACCTCATTGTACTTTTAAAAACTGACTTTCCATTGTAAAATCAATACTATGTATTGGTTCTAAGGCAGAAGAGTGGTAAAGGCTAGGCAATGGGAGGGAGTTAAGTAACTTGGCTAGGTTTACACAGCCAGGAAGTGTCTGAGGCCACATTTGAACCCAGGATCTATCATCTCCAGACCTGACTCTATTCACTGAACCACCCAGCTGCCCCCCCCTCCATTTATACTTTTGACAAGAATATCTTTCCCCTGAATAAAACAAAAAGGCATTTTGTCCAAGGCTTTGATTGAATGTGATGAATTGAATTTGATTGAATGACATTCTCTTCATCTACCAGTCTAGTTACTAAGAAAAGGATTAAAAAAGAATGGAAAAAGGAAATGTGGCTAGTTTGACAATCTTTTATGGGTGAAGGCATTTGGCATCTTGGTGATTATTGCCAAATTCTCCTTTGGATGACAGTCTGGGGTAAGGATGGGCCCCTTCTCAGAAGGATGTCTTCCAATGCACAAAATAAAATACATAGGATTGCAAAGGAAACCAGTTTCGTTGAAATAGCCTCATTTTAAAACAAAACAAAGCATTTTTACTGCCCTTGGTATTCTTTTGCCAGTCGTGGCTCTCTGAATTTTAGCTCTGACGTGATTCTTATAAAGCCATCCCCCCACCAACCTCCCCAGGGGCTCCTCTCTCCAGCAAATGCTTTAAAAAATACACAAATGATGCATTCATTTAACACGCATTGATGGCTTGTGTATTCATGGAGGACTCGGAATCAGACAACTTCCCTTTTCCTCTCCTCCCTGGAAGGACAAAGGGACATTCTAAAAACACAAAGAATCCATTCCAGGTGAATTTGAACTCAGATCTTCTGACTGGGCCCGGGGCTCTAGTGGTTTCCATACTTTCAGAGTTCCTTTCCCTCTTCAGACCTCAAGCAGAACGTCCATCCATATTACTCCCTGGATTGTTGTAAGGCTCAAAATGAGAGTAAATATAATGGGCGTTGCAAATCTTAACGCTTATAAATAAACATGTACATATATGTATATATGCATATAATTGCATACATATACACACATGGACATGTGTGTGTGTGACATAGCTGTGGCTCACTGATGAAGGGCACTGAGTTCAAATCTGGCCTCAGATATTTCCTGGCTGTGTGATCCTGAGCAAACCACATCATCTCTGATCACCTGACAAAAGGATCCACCAGAGAAGAAAATGGCAAACCACTCTAGTATCTTAGAGAAGAAACTCCATGGAGTCACGAAATCAGAATATGTGTGTGTGATACTGTTATTGTCATAGTAATATTCCATAAAATTCTGCTCCCCCAAGAACATGGCTGGTCCAGTATCATCCATTCATCCTCACAAACTCCTTGGGACACGGGGATTGGTGGCAAACCTGACCTCTGTGATTTTCTTCCTACCGTGTTGTTGTCTCCCTGGAAAGTTCCAGGTTTCTTCCTCTTCCCTTCCTGAATTCTCATCCAACTTCTAAAGCTCAACTCAAATTTCAAATCCTCCAAGAAACCTGCTTGGATCATTCCAAAGGGTAAGCCCTCCTTCCACTTGTTTTCATGTTTCTAAAACATTATTATTGAATAAGAGAAGTCATCTGTGTTTGTGTCCTACCAGCTTGCAAGGTTCTGAGTTCTGACTGCAAAGATTATGTGTCTCTCAGTTTCAGATCTCCCTCTAGGGCTCAGCTTAGTGCTCTACAGAGAAGGCACTCAAACAAACGTGTATGGGATGGAAAATAAACCTGCAGTCAAGGAACGATGAAATTAAAAGTAGTGACATCAGTGGCTGAGAGATTGACCAAATTCCTTTCCCAAAGCCTTAATTGTGCACCTTTCTTAAAAATGAGAAAGAAGGAGGAAAAGGTGCCTTTTGTGCTTTCTCCATTTTCACTTGTGGCTGTTTTGAGCATGACTCTGCAGAGTTTTTGGTGAGTACAATTACCCAAAAGAACCTACTAAATTACCAGCTACTTGAACGTCTCCTTCTCCAGTCAAAAAAAGGGGGTGGGGGGAGACAAAAATGGCAACTGCTCCTTCCTCTGCTTGCTCCCACCAACAAGCAGTTCTCCTAATCACCTAAAACCAACCCATTTGATATCTGCCTCCTTATAAATGCAGTTATCTGATCCATTTCATGCATGGGCTTCCGTGAAAAGAAACTCAAGTTAAAATTCAGTAAAATCCAGAGGCTCCCTATGTAAAGGATAATTTTGGGATTGTGACCTAAACTAAATTAATTTGGTCGCCAAGGAATATCCTAAATAAAATGCCCAAGTCAATTTGGAAATCTATGGTGGTTTAATCAATATAGAGGGAAGAAATCAAGAAGAGAGAGGGAAAGGGTATAGGATTTCTCCCGCCTGGCCTATTAACTTCCAGGATCAAATATAAAACTACTGGGCTTGGCTTTGAAAGCTCTTCCTAACTTGGCCCCTTCCTACCTTTCCCAACTTCTTATACCTTATTCCCTTCACATACTTGCTAAAGAGACATTGGCCTTTTGGTTTTCTTTGCACATGGCCCTGAGTGCTGTGTAAGCCTTTGGAGAGAACTGTCCCTTTCTTGTTCTGTCTCGTAGCTTCCTTGGCATTCTTCAAGTCTTAGGCTAAATCCCGTCTTCTACAAGAAGTCTTTTCCAAACCACCTTAATGCTGGTGCTTCCTCCTGTTGATTCTTTCCAGCTGTTTGTACATCAGTTGTTAATATGTTGCCTTCTCCCATTAGACTAGGAGCTGAGAGCAAGACTGGAATTTTTTTATTTCGGCTTTCATTGTATCTTCACAGGGCTTAGAACAATATCTGGTACATAGAGAGTGCTTAATAAATGCTTGTTGTTGACTTAAAATGGCAAGGATGGTCCTAAGCGAAAAGGATCCTAGAATCAAAGAATGTTAGTGCTGAGAAGGACCATCTACTCCTAGTTGGAGATTGTTTTGTCTCAAGGATATTAATCTTTTTTTTAATGTGTCACTGGACATTTTGGGCAGTCTGCTTAAGCCTATGGACCCCTTCTCAGAGTAATGTTTGTAAATAATTGAATGAAATGCTCAATTTCAGTTAGTGAAAATAAAGATGTCATTTTTCCCCCCTTATCCAAGTTCACGAACCCACAAGAATCTATCTCTGAACCAGAGTTTACAAAGCCTCGGTTAAGAACCCTTGATCTAGACCACCCCTCTCATCTGCCAGGTGCAGAAACTGCGAAGGACCCTACCTGAATGAAAAGGACAGAAAGCCGCACACCCCATCTATAGTAGCATTTTCTGGATTGATACATATATCCACACACAGGCCAACACACGGATAATAAATACATGTTTTATATATACGCGCACATACAAAGAACCACATCTATAAGGTTTAGAAGGCATGAAACGTACGGTACAGGAAGGTACTTTTTAAAAAGAGGTAATTATAATAATGCATTTTCAGTCAGGAAACGGGGGAAAAAAATAGTGAGCAGAACCTTGAATCAGAGGTAGCCTTACAAGAGAGAACTTGAATACAGGGTAAGTCAGAGGAAAACAAAGCAAGAGAGAGAGTTGGGAAACACAAAATTCAGTTGTACAGAGTTCTACTGGGTCTTAAATAGAGTTTTAAGTGTTAAGACCCCAGGTTTTAGTTCATTGGCCAAAAAATGCCCATAGCCTCAAGCTCTGATCCTTCACCTACCCTTCTTGGCCGTAACTCCCCTCCCTCTACTCCTTCAGGGAAAAAAAAATGTTATGCACACCTGTTTACAGTTAAGTCATTCAAAAATAAGCACTTGTTGAAACAAAGGAAGAATAATGCCAGGATAACTGACTAATAATGGAGACCTAGGTTACACCACAACTGCTCCAATTCAATGCCCAGGAATTTTTTCCCCCTTTTCCTACTGCTCCTTACAACTAGGAGGAAAGCCAGAATTTGGAAAAACCAAAGATCAGCTCACACATTCATATACTTTCTTCTCTATTGGTCTTGTTCGTGTTGGGAGAGTGAGGGGGTGGGAGAGAGGCCTTATTGGCTCCCAAATCCAGTTATAATATTTATATAGGGTGGGTTTTTTGCAAAGCACTTCACAAATACATTTAATCCTCACTAACAACCCTAGGAGATAGGTGATTTTGTTATCCCCATTTTATAAATGGGGAAACTAAGGCAGATAGGTCAAGTGACTTACCCAGGGTCACACAGAGACGTCTTTCTGTAAATTCTACGACACTTTTGTTCAAAGATGGGGGGGAAATCTATTTTAAAAACAAACAGTCTCCCAACTTTGCCCTCCTTCCCCATGACTGAGGTCTGTAAGCTTTCAGATTGTGGTCAGAGGGAAGCAGCCCCACAGATCTGAGACCCCCATTCAGGATGTGAGACTCCTTCTTTCTAACCCTTATGGCAAAGCTCTTTTTCAGAAGTATTAGGGGTGAAGCAGGGAAGGAACAGGGGAAATGGAAGGTGTGGAACAGAATATGTGAGCTGATGGGAAGAGAAGGGAAAAGCTAAATAATCTTCCTGAGTTCATTGTTCGGGGCAAAGCAAGCTTCATTGGCTAGCTAAAATGATAGTCAGTGACACAGCCTGCTAGGAAGTAAAGCCTCTCCTCTGCAAGGAGACAGGTTACTCTTAAGATTAACAAGGGAAATTGAGGGTCCAAAGTGAAACTTCTGCATGTTTCACTGACGGTTCCTGCTGCCATTCTCTTAGGTTAGCTCAATTCCTACAACGAGCTCCCCCAGTCACTACGTCTAACAGATCACAGCTTTCGAGAGAAGGCTGCTCTATGACACATTCTTTTCCTAGGTCTGGTCTCGCTCCATTCTGGCCAAGAACATGGCATGACCCATCTGCCTAGGCCACTGCTTCAACACCACCATTTGGGGAATTCTCAGCTGCCCCTTCAGGTCTCAGCTTAAAGCTCCTTTCATACTGAAAACTCTTCATACATTTCTTTTAAAACTTTTATTCAATAATATATAATTTTTTAATTATAATATATAACTGTCCATCATGCCATATATTCCCCCCCCATTCCCCAACTGTGGATTTGTGGCCAGTTAGTTAATACAGTTTGCTGGGGAAGGGGGGACCATGGGGCCAAAGGTCAATGGGTTGAGGTGAGGATGTAGGAAGTGGGGGAGCAACATTAACCAACAACCATTTTGCATACCCTCCACATTTTCCATGCTTTCTGGGTCAGAAGGAAGTCAACAGGAAGTCAAAGGCGTATGAACCTTTTACATTCAGAAGTAAGGTTTGTTTTATAAACTGTTGGTTGCCATTCAGCTGGTGTGGTTCCTGCTCTCGTAACCTGTCACCGTGACGTGTCTGTCCGCTGCATGTGGTCTCTGTACACACGTTAAGACATTTGAGTTGGTTCTTGTTCTGCTTATGGAAAAGTGGGAGAAACAGCATCAGACCTGGGGAGAGATAGGGAGGGGGGAAGAGACGGCGTTAATGAGGCTCAGGTGAACTTCCAGGCCATGCCTCCACCTCTCTGGCCTCACTGGCTTATTGGCTGCTATCTTGGTGCTTGTAAGCCACCTCTGAATGCTCATTAAGAGAGCAAACGGGTCATTTTCTTGGATGAGTTTAGAATTATTCTTGGGCTTCTTCTAGATCCCTCTCCCCCTTTCCACCATTTCCTTCTCTAAGAAAGCTTTGTAATAACTTTCCCCCATCAGTGAAATGCAGTGCAGGGAGTGGAGGCCATACTAGGCACAGATTCACAAGCTTCACCATACTGCTTAACAGCACTAAATGGCCTAGTCTCCCTCAAGTTCCACAGATTATTTGGGGGGGAGGGGGTTCTGCAACCCTCCTACCATTGTGGGAAGCCCGGCAATCACATTAGCAGCCAAACTCGGGATGCCCTTTTCTTTAAGACTAGGAATCTCCAGAAGAAAGGGCCAAGTGTCTCTTCAGCTGTCATAAGGCTGACCATGGATGCTTCCCACTATTTTTTGAGGGACTCGGGGATGGGGAATTTGTGATCCAAGAAGTGAAAAACAGGTTTCTCCTTCTTCCACCTCTGCATTCATGTAGTAATGTTGTAAGGACAGTGACATCCCAAGAAAGGAAATCTTGAAAACTCTCAATACAACGGAACTAAGCTACCAGAAGAAACTGCCCACCCTCACGAGCCTCTGGGAAGTCAATGTATATTGTAAAAATTCTATTTTTAGGATAAAAATGTTTGGTCTTGACTCAAGATAACGGTGAATCTATAAAAGCATGAGTGTGAAAATTTAATATTCCAACATGAGGGAGGGGGGTGAAGAATAACCCTATATAAAGCTTTGCATTGGGAGTTTTTTTAGGGGGGATAAATGGGATGGTGTATTGAAAGAGGATGAACAAGAAACTCAAGGAAGCTGAATTTTCGGGGTTCCACCTATAAAAGGGAATAATCTTTTTAGTACTATGCACATGGCTCAACTTAAAAATAAGAAGCAAAAACTTACTGCCAACTGGAACTCTTAAAAAAATGCAGCATTTTAGGCCACCAAAAGGCAGGGTGCACCTGAGGGTTTCTTCCGAGGAGTGCTATCTATAGTGAAAGAGCGATTCTCAACAAAATATCTCTCCAACTCCTTCCAGGTAGGCCTTCAGATCATGGGAATTAAATGCAAACACCACATAGACAATCTTAGGAGTAATATTCTTGTTTCTTTTGCTCTCAAGAAATGGGAAATGCAAGAGTTAAGGTTCTCATAGCAACCAGCAGCCAAATCTCCCCACATCAAATATCCGGTTGTTAAAATTTTTATTTATGAAAACAGGCTTGGTTTAACATGGCATTTTCTCCCCTCTCCTCTAAGGGCAGAAGTAGCAGCAGAACAGGGATTACACAAGGACATGTACAAAGATAGGGGACCATCAAATCTGAAGTAGTCATTTGTCTGAACTAGTTCACAGCTTGGATGGGATTTGTCAGGCGGCAGTAGATGGTCAGCATCCTAGTTCTTGATGGCTTATCCATGATTTCCAGATGGATTTCGCAATTTGTCCCCAGAGTCTTAAAACACCATTTTCAGCCAAGACGGCCAGCAGGAAAAAACTGCCAACTTGTTGGTACTGTAAAAGATGGCTTAAAAACAAATTCCTACTAAAATTCACTCAAAGGTTAAAGGATCACAGTTGTAGACATGTTTATTATAGGCTTCCATTTTTTTCTCCCAAGAGCATGCATCACTTATGTATTCTTACTGAGATGTTTTTCCACTTGCCAGGGCATGGGGATTTTAACTTCTTTAACAAATCCATAGTTAAAAACCAGCATTTAATCTAGCAACCATTAGAGACTCTACAGAGGCACATTTTCTCACTTCTACTTCCTACTTTTTCATCCTGCTCGTTCTCCCACAGGTTGATTATTTTTTCTAGTTTGTAATATTTTACCAGACTCCAGAGTTGGAACATTTCTCCATGGCCGAGATTAAGCTGTTGTGTTTTTAATGGTGAATGGGCTTTGTGTTTTAAACAACCTCTAGCCTATTAAGCTAACTAGCCATTATTATGGGCAGCCCAAAGTTTGAGGTTTCTGTTGAATGCTCCCAAAAGGTGAACACTAGTTTCTGCTCCTAAAGTTAGGTCTATTTTAAATCTACTCCCTCCACACCCCTCACCCCAAACAAAGATGACTGCACCACATTCACCCTGCCTTTAATTAGTGTAGTCTATTAATATAGAAAGTTGGCTTGAATAGGCCCAAACTTCAGACCTTTGAGAGATCTGTTTGGTCTCGTTTATGGGGTCAGTACCCCCTTAGACTCTGACTTCCCCCAGGGGAAGCTTGATCTTGTCTTCTAGTCTCTTTCCTGGCATCTGTTTCTGTCCCTTTAATCTTCATCTCCAGACCCTGGGTCTTGCTCCCCTGGTTCTCAGTACCCAGATAAATTTTTACTTCACACGTCCCTCCAAACCATCTTTTCTGCTGGCATCACCACATTTCTCATTAGTTCCTCTCCCAACCTAGCAACCCAGAATGGTCCGAGTCCTATAGCTAACAAGCACATTGATAGCACTTTTAAGTTTGCAGAACATTCACTTTACAGTTACTTCATCTGATCCTCACAACAACCCTGTGAGGTAGGTGCCATTATCTCCATCTTACAGATAAGGAAACTGAGGCTGAAGGGGTGTGTCCAGGGTCACAGAGCTAGACTCCTAGTCAATGTTCAGCATTCAAATCACTCTAACAAAGCCTATTATTACCTTGCTCAAGGCCCTTCCCCTCCCAGGACCTCAGTGTCCTCTTCTGAAAAAGGATTGGACTAGATGGCCTCTGATATCTCTTGAATATCTTGGTTGTAATACTCAGTTGAAGACCACCTTATTTCTGAAGTGATTGGCAGAACCTTTTATGGAATCAAGTTAGGAACAAACACTCTTTACAAACCGGGCCTTTTAATTCTTTCTCACTCTAAAGACCCACAAGAGGGGCAAGAACAAGGGTTTTCCAATGGGTTTAACTTTATTACTGTCAAATTCCAGGGCAGGTGAGGTGAGGAGGTGTCACTTCCTTCTATAATTAAAGCTAATGTATACCATAAGTGAAGGATCACAAGTATTTCATTAAGTCTTACTGTTACTTAGCAGCTCCAGGAACTTTTGAATAAAAATATTGCTTTGAAATCACGCTTATTCATTGCTAATAAACCACAACATATATTACATCCTGCCCAACTGGGCTTAGGAACATGGGTAATACCTGAGATAGCAGTGAAACACTAGCTTAACAGCAACACCACTCCGTTCTCTCCATGTCCCTCTGCCTTTCTTCACCAAAGGCACTTTTGCTTCTGTTGCTATTTATCAGATATAATTTCAAGGGAGGTGACCTAGTCCAAGAATCACCACTGCCTAAGGATATTTTGCAGATCACCAAGGTTCTAAGTAAGGCAATTACAACACATCCAGTAATGCCCTTTGGGGCATCTCTGATTAGCCAGAAAAAAATTATCTGACCCCACATTAATGAATGCTCTTACAGCTAAGGGGAATTAGGCACTCCGGACAAAAACTATTTTGAGGCAGAGAAATATAAGATTTTAAAATCCAGACTACACTGGCTATGCTGCAAAAACCACCTGCTAGTAGAGAAAGAAGCCTCTAGAGATGCAGACAGGGCTGCTGGGAACCAGTATAGGCTTAATAAGATGTGCTGAGAAGGGCCAAGTGCTCCAACTACGCTACAGAGCTGGATGGTTGACAAAGTTTCTCTACAAGTAAACTGTATGCTTCCTAAAGAGGATCTAGTCCTATGTCAAATGGGAGGTTATACACACTCCTGGATAGGCCAGTGAAGTGGGACTGCAGACACTCAGGAGTGAATCAAGGCAAGGAAGTCCAGGGAGATCAATCGGGTGATTTTTATCTGAATATATTGCTGTTCCTTTGGGGAAAAAATAAGGAAAAGGAGGGAAATATGCTTCTGCTTCAGGACTTGCCTACAATTCCCCCAATCTAAATGGGGAGAGTTCCCAAAAGGATGCTTTTTCTAGGGTAAGGAGGAGCAGAAAGAGAAAGGGGTAACAACCCACTTCCCCTAGAGTAGCCCTTCCTCGCTTCTGGAGCTGCACCCAGGACAGGCACACTAGCAGGCTCCTGGGAACTATTTCCTGGTCTGATACATGTGGAGATGTGTTCCATCTTTTCATTTTTTATTTTCAGGTAGGGTTGGGCATATAGGTCAATCTGCAGGATATGCAATGTAGGCCTGAGAGTGGTGGTATGAGAACCTTATCATCTTGCATTTCCTGGCTTTGGAATTTGTTTCCTCGTCTGTAAATCTGATTTGACACGAATGGAGTTTGTGTTTAGGTTTTTTTTTTTTGCATTTTCAATTCCCACAGACCAGAAGACAAAATAGAATTTACATGTATAGATAGGACCTGCTACCAATACCAATATGATTTTATTGGAATATGGAATGTAAACAGATGTTTCAAACAAACAATCTAACCTTATATAAAAAAGTATGGCATTATTAAATAGTTAATAAAGAAATCCTAAAGGGTGGTAGACACCTCTAGTTCTAGCCTAAATGTGTAAAGTCCCCACAGTTGCTGGATAGTTTTTCCAGCAGAGACCTATAAGAGGCAGCTGTGATTGCCAGGCCCAACCCATGTTAAACAGTGCTGGTGACAAGTTTCAAGGGCATGCCCATAAAATGAATCACACAAAAATCTAGCTTACTCTGCTAACACACAGGGATTAGCATCCTGGATTCAAATCTGTTCACACCTGCTCCAACGGTGCCACTTTTTCCTTAGCAGAAGTCCTAGTTCCCAACCCTCCCACCCCAACCCTTTTCTCGGTAACCTAGGTTATTTCAGGGCCTTTCCAACACTACTCCAGATTCTTGACACACGAATGATATTTATCTCATTCAAGTAGAATACTGTATGTTTATGTATCTAATACATCAGAACTTGAAAGAATACGTTCCTCTGATTTCTGTGAAGTAGTTTCTTTCACAGGGGGAAAAGAGGAAGGGGGAAGAAAGGTTCCCTACCAATACTTTGCCCAAAGTCTTTTCTGAATGAACTAAGATGGCACACTTTTTTCTCTTTCCTTTTATAAACCAGGGGGCGGCCACTAGTTTTAATCCAGTTACCCCAATTAAGAGGCACTGACTTTTCTTTGATAGTGCTGGTTGTAAACAATAAGCCTATGTTTCAGTATTACAATATGTATACATGGAAAAATCTAGGGTAAGAAAATCCTTTAAGATTCTCCTACCATGGACACAGAAAAAGGCTATGCCAGAGGAAACCCACCCCACCCTGTCCCCAACAAACAAACAAAAATCCATAGACTTATAAGCCTACAAACCAGCACCAGCTGCAGTGACTCTGGGGTATACACACTTACACGTATAACTTTTTGACGAGAATTACTGCTCTGGGCAGTGACATCAAGAAACTGAAAGTGATGGCAGATGACACCCAAGAGGATTGTTTTGCAGCAAAGATCTCAGTTCATTCAAATATTCTTGGAGACTTAAAGGAAAACTGCAGTGAGAAAGGACAGTCCCTGGAGAGCTCATACCATTAAGAAATTGTGTAAAACATGAATTTGTAAAAGCTTAAAAAAATGGAAAGAAAAGAAAGAAAAGAAAGAAAAAAAAGGAGGAATACTGTCACATTTACTATCTCCTTTGTGTCAGTGGAGGCTGACATTCTGCTAAAACCTGAGCCTGGATCTCATCAAAGGAAACCAGGACCACAATGGAATAGATAGGAAGTTAGATAGTCAGAGTTTGTTGACTGGGCTGGTCAATTTAACAGTGGTTTCCTGTAAAATGAAAACTGCATTACAACAACTCTGAGTTTCTCATCTCCCATTCATTCCAAAGAAGAGGCCTTTCCCTAAATCTTAGAGCATGCCAGACAGTTGGCTATTCCCTGTTTACTGGGAATTCTTTTTTTTTTCCTTTTTGGATAGACTTAAAAAAAAAGTTCTTAACTCTTCTTTGCATTTAGAGGAACGATCAGAATTTCTCATATCACACTGTAGTTTTCCTTCAAGATTTTTTTGGTTGGATGTTTTATTGGTTATCATCAATCTTGAATTACCCGTCGTTTTCCAGTCTTCATCGCGCTGCTGTCAGACCACTGGAGAGCACAGAATTTTCTGAGCTTGGCTGGGATTGCTCCTTCACCACAGGGTCTACAAAAGGGCAAAATTAATGTCAGTCAGGAAGGACAAGTGAGGGAGGTGAAGAGGGCCTCATAGCTCACTTTCTCATTTCAAATAATAAAGAGATCCAGGAAGATAAAAAGAAATAGGGTAGACAAGAAGGAATGAGAGTGGTGTAAATAAATATTACTCTTAATGAAATTTTCACAAAAAGTGGCCAGTAAAACTGTTCCTATAAGCAATTAAAAACAATATTGAGTTTTATTTTATTTCTAGGTCCACATTCTCTCTCTCCTATCATTTGCTATGCGTGATTGAGCAAATCAAATTCCTGCATTATCCACATCCAGAAAAAATATACCTTTGCTCCCCAAGTCCTTCAGCAATCTAGGGTGGGCAACACTATTGTCATGAAGCTGGGGAATCATGTTGATATAGTTCCTGATTCTTTCAAAGCTTTTTGTCCTTACAATGTTGTTGGATTCTGTTTACTTTACTCTATGCTGGTTCCTAAAAGTCTCCCGAGGATTTTCTTAAATCATTCCCTTTATCATTTCTTATAGCACAATAGTATCCTAGCACATTCATATGTTATAACTTGTTCAGTCATTCCTGCTATCAACTTTTGTTCTGCTGCGATTCTTTCCCAGAAATGTTGAGACACAAATATATTACCTAAAGGCTGAGAGAAAGAAACCCCGGCTCCTGCTCTATGGGTAAGATCTTATGATCCTGGGATTTTGCTATTATAGGGTTGACTTCCATTTTTAAAAGACAGGCATAAGAGATTTGAAAGTATTTGTTCACATCAAGAGCGGGGCAGGACCCTCCAGCCTAGGTCTTCCCTCCCATACTTCTTCCACTATACTATGCTATGCTATGACGTGTGTCTATTTCTCAGGTCATATCAGCATATCAGCTGGCCAAGTAAAAGCCTGCAAACTCAGAGTGGCTTGATAGCTTCAATCCCAATTTACACAATGAATTTAGGCCTGGTTAACTAACTTTCCTATATCCTATCACCTACCACCAAGTAGCAATCCCAATGACAGAAATGATATTTAAGATTATTTAGCACACCTAGAATTTCAAATGAGTATAAAAATCCTATACAATGAAGCCCCTGTCTGAATATTAAAGGAACAAGAAGTCAGGTCAATAAGAATCTTAGTTGCTTTCTTTTCTACAAACACTTTTCATAGCCTTCTAGTATCCCACTCTGAAATACACACTATCTTGATCTCTTTTTTGCCAATATTTTTACATTTTTAGCATCCCTTCTCTTTGGGCCGACATTAACTGCTTTCTATAGCTTTTATGTTAATAGCACAGAGGCATCTATTCTGTCCTGTAGATAGCTCCTTTTAAGGGAAGAAGATACCTTACAGGTCTCATTAGAGACAGGTGAGCATGGACTAGATGAGTGAACCAATTCTCGTGTTGAAGCCCAGGGTGCATTCACAAACAGTATGGTTTGGCTGATGAGGGTTGCTAAGGATGGTCCAAAACATCTACAATTGATGAATCACACCTCAATCTCTACCTCTATATAATAGTCTTATATACTCAGTCACAAGGCAGCCAATGGCTCATTTCTGCTGACAAGTGTTTGAACTTACAGAAATAAGGGTGTTCCATGGCCTCTTTGGCAGTCAGCCTCTGTTGATGGTCATATCGCAGAAGTTTGTCAAGAAGGTCCAGGGCCTCGGGACTGACAAGATGTCTATTCTCACTATGGATGAAGTTTTCCCAGCGTTTTCGAGAGTGTCTGAAGGATGAATGAAACCTTAGTGTCTGACGCCAAACAAATCCCAAGTAGCACTACTAGAGCTACGAGTACATTAAAATAACAGCCTCTTTCATGAATTAAACCTTCCCGGTTTGATTCAGAGCTTTTTCTATTAAAGAAGAGGTATTCTTCCTTTAAAAAGAAATTTCCCAAGCCCTCATTCAGTTTTCTGAAGGAGCATTGTAAATGAATCCACCATGATTATTACCTTTCAGAATACCTCAGGGGTTCCTAGAAGTACTATGTAACACCTGATAATTTGGTGAAGCTTTAAAATGAGCTCTTTTCTACATTGTTACATTGTATTAATACTACCAAAAGTGTTAGGGGAAAGTGACTTTACAATCACTCTTTCAAAAGCAGCAAAGCTTTCTTCCTGGAAAAAAAGAAAGCCCGTCCTCCCCCTCCATTTTTGCTCTCTGTTTAACTAACTCTTCTGCAGGGTGACTTGGGATTATTGATGTTGAAAACTCATGTATTCCATATGAATCTGCTTTTGAATTAAGAAAGGATGTCCTAGCATATGGAGAAAGTTCTGATTTCCAGAAAATGATACTCTAATTTTTCAAAATTAATGTCAATATAAGTCTAAAGTAGAAAGAAGCCATTTTTAAGATGTATTTTCATTGACTTTGCCAAGTATTTCTGAAATAAGATAAACTATAAAGCCCGCCCACTCTCTTACTTACTGCCCCAGGATATCATTGAAGTGTGGGTCCAGGTCTATGTGGTACTTCTTGAGATATCCATATAACTCATCTGTACCAAGTACTTTGGCAATCCGGACAAGCTGAAACACAACACAGATTTAACACAACCACCATGCAGCAAATTCCCTGCCAGCTTTCAAGGAAACTGTATTAGGAAGACTGCCATAATGACTGCTATGTCCCTTCCAAAGGAAGCCATTCATTATCATCTACACCAAGGATGAATTTGGTGTCCAAACCTCCCGGTACACCACACATCATCGCAACTGGACAAACATTAAGGACGGGGAGGTGATGAGGACCGACGCTATAATGGTAGGGATGTCAGAGAGAAGACGCTGTGTTCGGGAGATGTCGCCAAGGTGAGACTGACAGGCCTGGGCAAAAACTTGGATACAGGAAAGAGATCGTGAGGAATCCAGGAAGACTCCCAATTTGGGCAGTGCTGCTTTTATAGGACTAGAAAAGGCAGCAGGGTGAGGAGGGAGGAGGTTAGGTGGAAAGACTATGAGCTGTTTGGGACATCCAGTTCAAGATGTCTGAAAGGCAGGCAGAGATTTAAGACTGAAAATTAGCAGAGGCTGGGGCAGGAAAGGTACATCTGAAAATCAGCACAGGGATAATATTTAAATTCTCAGGAGATTATGAGATCCCCAAGAGAAACAGTATAGAGAAGAGGGCTTAAAACAGAGCCCTCTTTCGAGGGTGTGATTTGGGGGAAGATCCAGCAAAGGAGACAAAAGAGGCAGGCAGTAGGAGGACCAGGAGAGACCAGACAGTGTCATGGAGGAGAGGAGGATCAACAGGGTCAACGACAGCAAGAGGCCTAAGAAAAGGCCGCTGGATTTGGCAAGAAGAGACCATGGGGAACTGAGGAGAGCAGAGTTCTGATGGAATGATGAGGTGGACGATCCTAGCCTGAATAGCTAAGTTCCTGAGATAGGCCTTCTTCCTCAGGTCAGATGCTCCTTCCTGCTTTCTGTGAAGAGATGAGGAGCCCTGGGAAGCTGTAAAAGCTGTTGTTCTGACAAATGACAGGACACTCTTGTCAAAGCCATGTCACATTTACATGGTGAGTCACAGCTCTAGGCCTGACCTTCCCCTGCCTGAGAGCTCCACAAGGAAGATGCCAAAGCTGAAAGCTAGGCCTCTACTCCAGGGAGCCACATCATGGGAGATGCCCCTCTGGCTCCTCCTGGGAGCACAGGCAGCGTGGTTTAACAGACCGAACCCTAGCCCCTTCTACCGAGAAGCCCAAAGCAGCAGAGACATTCCCACCTAGGTTTGAGTCTATGTTGAGTTGAGTCTGTGACAAGGCACTTAATGCCTCCAAACCACAGGCTCTTACTATCTAGCCTAGGGTGGCTGTGGGCTGGAACAGAGGGGAGCCAATCAGACAATGAGGAAGATTTGATTTTCAGTTCTGCCTCTGACAATCACTAGCTAAAGGCCCAGAGCAAGTCCCCTCATCGCCCTCAGGGAGCTGGGCCACTCTCGACAGCAGAGCATTTCTTACTATCACCCCCCCGCCCCCGTAGGCTTTTTGATCCAGAAAAGCTAGTTGGTCAGCACTTCCTCACCTGGTCATAGTTGTCTTGGCCATGGAAGAAGGGCTCCTTTCGGAAGATCATGCTGGCCAACATACAGCCTAAACTCCACATGTCCAAACTGTAGTCATACATCTGCAGAGACCAGGAAGGCCACAATGAGGGAGGCTGGCAGGAATCCATCCCCCTTCCTCAGTCCACTATCCCAGCCTTCACTTGAACAGCTCAGAGGCCATCTGAGCTCAGTCAAGCAGTCCAGGAGCAAAGCCCCAAGGCAGCACAGCCCATAAGAAATAAAGACCATGAATTCAGCCTCCCGAATGGACCCCAGATAGACAACTGTAAGAAGAGCCCTGGCCCCTATTCCTGGAGCCTACAGTGGTACCTGGTAGTCCACGAGGAGCTCTGGCCCTTTGAAGTACCTAGAAGCCACACGGACATTATACTCCTGAGCAGGATGGTAGAACTCAGCCAGACCCCAGTCTATCAGCCGAAGCTACAGAAAGGACAAGAGAAGCCCATCAAGAATGCTTTTGATGTCTACCCTTTAAAACAAGGTTCCAACATACTGACAGTTCACTGTCTGATCACAGTAAGGTTCTTTACGAGCACTCTACTCAGAATGCTACTAATTTTCACGAGTTACACGAATTGTTGTGTTTCTGGTGCCGAGGTCTTGGGCTCTGTTGTTTGCCAGGGTTCTTGAACTTACTCTAGCTTCTCTCATCTCCTGAGATTGTCACTACTGTCGATATCACCTATCCTATAGACCACTAGTGTAATGACAAAAGGAGAAAACTAGAGGCATTAAAAAAGCATAAGTAGTCTGGTTGGGCCTAAAGGTTTTAAAGATGGAACAGAACCACCCCTCCTCTAAAGGAACCCAACACAAAATCTTGACTGATCATAAATGACAGGCTGAAAATTTTAGGTAAAAATCTGTGGTGACCGCTGAACCCTCTTTGAGTAGTAACTTCAAAACAATTTGGAGGGGGTAGCTAGGTAGCTCAATGAATAGAACCAGGCCTGGAGATGGAAGATCCTGGGTTCATATATGACCATTATGAGTTTGATTCTTTTTTTTTTTTAAATCCTTTATTTACTGTCTTAAAATTGATACTAAGTACCAGTTCCAAGGCAGAAGAGTGGCAAGGGATAGGCAATGGGGGTTAAGTGACTTATCTAGGGTCACATAGCCAAGAAGTATCCGAGTCTAGATTTGAATCAAGGACCTACAGGTCTGGTTCTCTATCCACCAAGCTGTCTCCTTAATATTGATTACTAGATAGCAAGTAAAAGGTATTTTTAAAAAATTGGAAACCAGAATTGAGGTGAGAAAAGAATAGGAACACCATAAACAAACAACCAAGGTTCTTAGGGAAAAACAATTTTTTTCTTAAGCATAAATTCATTACCTTTTTCTGTTGGTGATCGATCATAACATTGTGTGGTTTGACATCTCTGTGCATGATGCCCATGCTATGACAGTAATCCAGAGCCTGGTCAACAGAGAACACACATATGAATGCAGAAGCCCCTCAACCCTCTGATTAGCCTTCTTTATCTCGCCACCCTAACTTAGCACACAGAGCCAAGTGCAGATTACCATAACAAATTTGGATCAGTTGAGAATACTGATATCTTATTATGCAAGATGAGTCAGAGAATGGCAGCTTACACATCTCAGAAACCACGCTCTTGAGCTGAGAACAGTTTGTGGGGCAATGGGGAGGAAAAGCAACTCTAACCATGGAGAATTTTTAGGACTGAACAATATCCTCCCACACAGGTGATGGCATACTTACGCAGTACTAACTCTGGTCATAAATGTGCACATCTTCCCAACCAACACTGGATTGACACATTCTGATGTTTAGTTATCCTCTTAAGGCACATAATATCACATATTATCTAAATTCCATTTTTATTCCCCTGCTGGCTTATATTTTCTAGGAGGGCAGGGGCAATGTTTTTCATTTTATTAATTTGCTCAGAATACAAAGTTCTCCTTAGACTTTCAATCTCAATCACTGGCAGAAATGTTTTCATACAATCATAGATTTAGAGCAGGAGGGAAACTTTGAGGCCATTTAGTCTAACCCTCCATATGTTATAGATGAAGAAATCAAGGACTAAGTTTCAGTGACTTGACCAAGGTCAAGGGGGTACTAAGCAGTCAAGTCCTCCTTCTTAATCGCAAAGGACAAATTAAAACACCAAACTGTCAAAAGCCTAGCTATCAGGGAAGAAACTAAAGATAAAAAGCTATGCCTTCTATTGAAATAAATCCCTTTGGGAACAGAAATGCTCACTCTTGTCCTAACTTATCACCCACTGGGTTTTCAACTACTAGCTTTCCCAAGCATTGTTTTTAAGCTGTGTTATTCTTTATAAACAGTAGACTCATTCCTAATTACAGTTCAAGTAGCCAGCCATGTGTGCAAGGTCATGAGGTTAAGAAATCTGAGCTAAAGTACCTTTCTTGGCTATGCCTTACTTAGGCAGCTCGGGTAGGCCTGACTTTCTGAAAATTGTGACTGTCTTTCTATAACTATCTTTAGAACTGAAGGGGCTTCAAGAAATTTTGATTTCTTGTTTGATTTCAAAAGAAATTTGATTATATTGCTAGAAGGAAAAAATGTGCTTGTAGAACCCATGTTTTGAGACTATTGAAATAGAAAAAACCTTAAATTTTATAAGGTCCCTTTAAATTTTTGGAAAGGGAATTCAAAAATTTCTATGGCTTAAGGCTATCTACATGGAAGTGCTTGATTTTTTAATATGTATAGATAATTCTGTTTATGAAAAGTATTTCGAAATCTCTCAGCATCTAGGAATTTGAGTCAGAACTGTATTGTTTTTCACATGTAGATACACTCACTTTCACTCCCCAGCTAGTAAATGTCCCACCTGTGTGCAGAGAAACCTGTGCTCAGCAGGGAATAGAGAAGGGAGGGAATCACCACCTGATTAGAGCAGTGGTACACTTAACTAGCAGTTTCATAGGCTAAACTACCCTTTTAAAAAAAAAATCCCTTTAGAGCAATCTAGTTTGCACTAGATAAGTATATTAGTGAGATTCCAGTGTTTTACTGGAAAATATCTTACAAGATCAAGGCTCCAAAAGAAGGAATGTGGATTTGCATCAGGAAGTCAGATCTGAACAAACAACTCTCAGTGGCTTCAGTTTTCCCGCACCTGCAGGGTTATTTTTTATTCCCACTCACCACCCTATGACTTTCCTCACTGAGATGTGATACAAAATGATAAATTTTTCTCAGTGTTAGTCACTGATTCATTATAAAGTGATTATTGCTTATGTTAATATTACTTCGTTTTGTTGTTAACCAGCTTTGCAAAACAAAGAAACAAATGAAACAACAAAAACTGATTAGGGACAAGTAGGGCTGGGATTTAAGACATGTTTAAGAAATGCGAAGGTAAACAAACAAACACACAATTAACTGTTCAGACATATTTCCTAGTCTTTGGATAAGGAATCAGTACTTAACATCTTTAAATAACTTTATGACAGTCCTCTCTTCCAGTTCCTAACCACTAAGAATGCAACCCTGGGTGTGTCCTGCAATTTATCTCATCAGCAGAAAGGGGCACCTTTACTGCTAAGCTGTCACTACCACTGAGCAATTAAAAAAAGTCAACATGAGAGCTAACATATATTGGCAAGAACCCTGGATTTAAACTCAGATGCCCTAGGTTTAAATCTCAGCTCTGATGCTTACTATCTGGGTGACCTGCTCAAAGTCAATCTCACTCTGAACACACCACAATTTCTCCTCTGAAAACAAGATTAGATCCTAATGATCTCTTAAGATCCCCTTCCTAACCAAAATCCTAGGCTTCCTAGCATTAAGAATCAGGTTCTAAGCACACAAATTTAAATGACTGTCCATTTTAAGAAACAGCAGGTCTGCATTAGATTTGAAATGTAAATTTAGGTGCCAATTAATATTAGCAAATTTATTTGGAATTTTAAGATGGTAACTCATGAGGAATAAAGATGGGGACATACAGTCAACAAACAATGCTTGCCTGGTCATCTTTGAGATATCAATTCATTCATCACATGAATCATAAGAGGCACTACAAATTTCATACTAATTCCTTTACAACTCCACTTTGGAATAATATTGGGAAAACATCAAATACATCACACTTGACTATCTACAGTACTTCTGTCAAGACTGCTCAAGAGGATGCCTCTCCAAATGTTTATTAGTATATGACTGGGGTTCTGTTTACATAATACTAACACTATTTTGTTCTGATAATTCTCTTCCACAATGACAAAAACCCATTGGGCCTTAAATATTATATTCTGAAACCTTTCTGGAATTCTCAGTATGCCTATTTATTTGGTGCCAAGGAACCACTGAATTCCTTTGTAAATTACAGAAATATCACAAAGGTTCCCAATGCCCATGGCTCTCAAGAGTCCAATGTGCTTTACGAGTCCCTTCTGATGACAGATCAGGTTCAAATCACCAGTGCATTAGGGTAAAGCTATGGCCAAAGGTCTCATCCTAAAGAGGGACTAATTTGGGGGGGGGGGGGGGGGGTGTCAAAGAATCACAAAAAGTTACAGAAAAAAAGGAAATTTAAAATTTGTGCCATTTGACTATCTTTTCTTATAAAACACAACTAAACTGCCCCCCCCCCCAATGACAGTTCAAACCTCAATTTAAAAAGATTTTCTGAAAACTTGTCTAAAAATATATTCAGCTCGGATTTAAGCGGGGGCACCTGGGTAGCTCAGTGGATTGAGAGCCAGGCCTAGAGACGGGAGGTCCTAGGTTCAAATCTGGCCTCAGACACTTCCTAGCTGTGTGACCCTGGGCAAGTAAGTCACTTAACTCCCATTGCATAGCCCTTACCACTCTTCTGCCTTGGAGCCAATACACAGTATTGACTCTAAGACGGAAGGTAAGGGTTCAAAAAAATAAATTAATTAAAAAAAAAATATATATATATATATATATTCAGCTGGGATTTAAGAAATGTTCTGACTGCAGGTTCACCTGGTTGATCTTTTCTTTCAATGTATCAAATTCCCCAAAAAGTCTGTTTAAAAATTCCTGACTGTTTATTAATGTCACTTACCTTAAGTAGTTCATACATATAAAACCGGATATCAAAGTCTGTAAGGATCTGGTATAGTTGCTGAAATAAAGTATGGGGGGGAAAAGTGTCAGTTTAATCATAATGTGTTTTGTATTCCTCCACTGTTTGTTATTTCCTACATCACATCTCTTTAGGGACAACATCCCTATAAGATTTATCATCAGAATCTAAAGACATTCCAGGGAAATTAGAAACCAATAGTGAAAAGCTAATATATTCCACAACTTTTTGAGAAGAGGGAGAGAATATAAAGTTCAGGGGAGAAAAAGATAATAAGCTACGAGGGTCATTTAGGACTCTATCATTACTCTTTCTACAATCTTTTCCTTGTGAAACACAAAGGTAGCTTGGACCCCCCAAAACAACAACAGCTCAAACCACAATTTTAAGATGATTTTCTGAAAATTTGTCTCAAAACATATTCAGCTGGGATTTAAGAAATGTTCTCCTTCCTTGTATCAGTTCCCCCTAAAAATCTGTTAAAAATTCCTGTTTATGAATGGAGTCTTTCAACAAATGTAATGATCAAAAGCTGCCTTCCAAGACAATATTAAAAATGACACCTGCCACCTCATTCTCCCAGCCACCAAACTAGCCCTATGTTGCACCACAATTCAAGAAAATCCACAATTAGTTGCTCAGTTGATACTTAATTCTTGAAGACGCATCACTAGCTTACTTGGAACTGTTTTAACAAGCTGGGGAAATTATTTGAAAAAAAGATACAAAAAGTTGGGGCTGCTTTTAGGATTATGATAGACGAGGCACTGGAGTGCCAAGAGTTGATCAAGTAAGGCACTCTTTTCTCCTACTCAAATCATTCTCTAGAGGGAAAGAGATGCTTAAGTGGCTGTTTTTAAGAACTGAAGTTGAATACAACTATTCCAGGCAGAAAAGGGTTTCAAAGAGGAGGTTCCAGAAAGATTAAATGGTCACAGGCTAATAGGACATAAAAAACGAAAATCATCCTAAATGACGATCCATCTGACACACCTCTACCTACAATAAAAAATAAATTGATTCCAGGTTCCCAATAGGACTTTTACTCCTTTAAATGCTGTTAGACAGCTGAAGAATTGATTCATTCTAGTTATTATATAACAGTCATTAACACTATTCTTTCTGCTATCTCATTACTCAAAATGAGACCTTCCCTGAAGGACCAGAGGAGCAGGCAGAAGAATACATTTTTAGACAGATAATGCAGCTTTGTTTCCCTAGCCTATACTATTTGTTAGAGGGGTGAGCTTTATTGAGGAAACCAAGTTTTTGCATTTATAATTGAAAAGCAAAAAAGGGTACAAAAATACCCATATTATTCAAAAATGGAAAGGAAACAGGTTCAGAAGGGGACACAAATAAGGCAATTTTGCTACTGCCTTGTTACATTTAATCTACATTTAAAAAAACAACCTAAGTTCAGTTTCTTATAAATCCTCTTTTTTGCTTTGTATACTGAAAGTGTTGATGATTAAGTTTGTAATGAAGTTTTAAAAAGTGGAATTATTTCCTACGCCATAATTCTCTTAGGCTTAGCATTTCACCTATTAACCTTGTTCTGCTCCATTCTTCACACAGAAATATGCCATAGGTATTAGGAAGTCACTCCAATTATATTAGCAACTATTTTCTCCAAGTATTAAATCTCTATCAAACTTTATGCTAAGAATCTCTCAATGTCTTTTTGTAAAATAAGCATATATTCCATCAAAGCTTAGTGAAATATTTTTATTAAGGACAAATGTCCACTGAAGACATGTTGGGTTCAAAAAATTCTACCTGAAGGAAATGAAATTCACATCAGTACAGTGGAGGTGACTATTGAACCTCTCCAATCCTAGAGCTCTGCACCTCAGTAAAGCCTGCAGAAGTATCAAGTAGAAAGTACAAGGTTGTTACTATCTCTGCCTAAGACAGCATAGTATAAGTCCTTATCCCCAATCTGTCACTATACCGTGGGATTCCAAATTTTTGCTCTTCCATAAAATCATCTCTACCAAGAATCTGGATAAATGGTACAAATTCTAAGATTAAATGCCTCAGTCTGTCAATATATTTAGATCTATACTAATTTGTGTTTTACAAAACACAAGGTGACTGCAATTTTGCTTATCCTCCATATAACAATATTAATACTAACATTTATATAGCCCCTCTGATAAGCCAGGCACTATGTAAAGTTCTTTAAAAATCTATCATTTGACCCTCACAACCTTATGAAATGGATACTATTATTATTCTCATTTTACAGGTGAAGCAAGGAGAAGTTAGGTGATTTGCTCAGGGTCATACACTTAGAAAACATTTGAGGCCACATTTGAACTCTGACTCTAGGCCCAGGCTCTATCCACTGTACCACTCACTGTAGAAAGTATGCTTATAAGAGTAGCAAATTCCTTAACTTAGTATTCAGATGATAAGTTTTCCTAGCCCACTCGGTCTTATGTGAGCCTACCATACTCCTGTCACATATCCCTATAGGCTCAGTGTCCCCCCCAAACTCCCTGATTTCCTATCTGTGTAGGTTATTCTTCCTGTGCCCCATCTCCTTTCCACATAGCCATTTATCAAGCCCAATCTCCAATTTCAACATCCCAGCCAAACGCAGCCACAAGTCTTCTGTCTTCGCTTTGACTTGCTAAAGCAATTCATGTCCTGCATCAGTGATTTGGCCCTCATCATATACTAAGGTTTTCACATGTATGTCATGTCACTAATCCCTCCCAGTGCCTCATATATCTTGGCAGCTTTTCATGATACTGCTCTCTCCTAGTTCTCTTCTGTCTAACCAATCCTTCTCAGGATCCCATCTCCAAGGTTCTATCCTGGGCCCTCTGATCTTCTTCATCACTCTTTTGCTTGGTGATTGGCTACCAGGGATTCACTTATCATCTCTACCCAGAATGATTCTAAGATCGAGTCATCTAACCCTAACTCCCAGTCTTGTTAACACCAACTGCTTAGTGGTTATCTTGAATAGGATGTCTCGTGGATCCCCACAAGCCTTCCCTCTAACTTTCCCATTACTGTTGAGGGGACCCAGTTTGTTGGCCTCACAACCTAGATGTCATTCTCTCACCCCCTCACATCCAACCTGTTGCCAAGTCTCGGTTAAATCTATCTCCACCACCACTGTTCCTTGCCTCCTATTCCTCTACCATGCCCCTGGTGCAGGCCCTTGTGGCCACATTCCTGGACTGTTGTGATACAGCTTGTTGGTGGGTCTGTGTCATGTCCACAAGTCTGACTGGTGCCCACCAACTCTACCTCTTACCTCCCAGATCAAAGCCCTTCATCACCTGTCCTCCTCCCACCTTCCCAGTCTTCTGACAGCTTAATACCCTCTGCACACTTCTTGATAGTGACATTGGCTTCTTTGCTGCTCCTCACATGGGATAGTCCCAACTCCATGCGCTCTCATGGACTATTTTCCATGTGTGGAATTCTCTCTCCTTCCTTATCTCCACCTCATGGCTTCCCTAGTGTCCCATTCATATCTTACAAGAAGCCTTTCCCAGCTCCCCTTCATGCTACTCTGCTTATTATCTGCAATTCATTTGCAGATTATTATCTGCAATAATCTGCAATATTGCAGATTATTATCTGAATTGCATTTGTACATGGCTACTTGCATGTTCTTGAGCTCCAAAATAGCAAAGACCGCCTTCTACCTTTCTTTTTATCTATGCACTTGGCACAGTGCCTGGCATACCAGTAGCAGTTCTTAACATTTGCTGATGATGGCTGATGCTCAGGGGGTCAACAGAAATAATAGCATTCTATACTATGACCAATACCACATAATTAGAAAAGGAAATGACTTTTTATTTTTAGATTTAAGAAATTTAAATGTCTTCATTTTAAGAGACGATTGAAGATGAAAATGAAAGTAAAAAAATACATCTAGGACAGACACTGCAGTCATATAGAAGGGCCTGAAACTGAAAAGAAGTTAAGACAGTAGGCTGTATTGCTGTTGGAGAAATTGCACTAGATGAACCCTGAAATAAAAGTCTATTTTTAAATATACTTGAAATATTCTTGTAGTTATATGACTGAAAAATTATATTCTAACAATAATAACTGGTAGTCATAAAAAAGGCAATGGAAAAACATCTTTTCTACCAAAGATGAGTGACACATAAGAAATGGCATAATATACATTATCCAAGAGATATATGGACAGGCCAAGGACAGGACAGCCTGTGTACTACATGAGCACTCACAAGCTGTACTATTTAACGAAAGCCCCAATCATGTTTAATAGGTACCCCTTTTCCCCAGGTTTATGAGAGAGTATGGCCAAGAGATGCACAGGATGAGACTTTGTGGATGGGTTGCAATCTGTTCTGAGGGAAGGAATAGTTATACCAATAATGTCACTGGACCTTTGAAGTCCAGGGTTTATCAGCCTTCAGCATTCCTAAGTATACATATCAAATGCCAGATATTAATGGATACTCCAATAAAATAAATTACAATACAGCATAGAGAATGTTCATTTGTGGAGAGAAGATATCTGTTTCTATTCGAGTTTGATACCACTCATCAAAAAGAACTATCATGGACAAAACAAAGCCTGTTAATTTCTATCAAGATATAATTAGCAGAACCAGTGACTGACATTTCCAGATTCTGGCCTAGCATATTTTAAGGTTAATTTTGTACCAGTTGCATTATGTATGTCACATTACCTTTCTGATAAACCAGTAGCCAAAAATCTTGCCCCTACATTGTAAATAAGTGACTATAAAACTCTAGAGCCAGATAGTCATCCATATCTGTAAAGATTCATCAGCAATCTTTCCAAATGTTTCAACTTTCTTTGAAAGTTAATCATTAGAGGGGCAGCTGGGTGGCTCAGTGGATTGAGAGCCAGGTCTAGAGATGGGAGGTCCTAGGTTCAAATCTGGCCTCAGACACTCCCTAGCTGTGTGACCCTGGGCAAGTCACTTAACTCCCACTGCCTAGCCCTTGCTGCTTTTCTGCCTTGGGACCAGAAAACAGTATTGATTCCAAGATGGAAAGTAAGCTTTAAAAAAGAAAAAAGAAAAAAAAAGGTTAATCACCATTCTAGTTGAGGGAAAGCCATATTGTACTTAGCAAGATTTCTATCAAAAAATGTAATGGAAGGCTCTAGGAAGGGTCCCTGTCTACATAAGCCATACAGGCAGCCCTGGGTCCCAGCCTTCCCCTATGTCAGGGTTCATCACAGCCCAAACTCAAACCTTCTCCAGAGCTACAACTTGCAGTGACCATATTCTGGAATCAATTTGGGAACACCTTACAAATGTATCAGAAGTGAAGGCAGGCAAAAGCTCCTCCTATATATACAAATATGCAAATCCTGGGCAAGTCAGACCTGGACATACCCAGGTAGGAATAATATCCCTTTGGGGCCTACTGGAAACACCTTAGGAGGTAAACTCTCACTCACTAGCCTCTATCAATTACTCAAAGGACTTTCTTCTCCTATAAATATTAAGTAAAATGTTTCAAACAACTTCAGCATAATATTTAGATTTTAAAACAATATTAAATAAAACAAAATCTCATAACTTCTCTAATTCCTCTGCCTTTTCAGATAAGGATAATTTCAGATATAAAAAGGAAATAAATAGTAAAAAGATTATAGAAAACCAAATATATGTACCATCTCAGCCATGGTCTTTGTCACTACAAATATGTTCTGTACCCTTAGGAAGTTTTAATTAGGAAAACTGATCTGTCATCACTAAACAGGGAGTTCCCAATGTTATTCCATTCTGCTAACCAGCTGTGAGGGAGCATTTATCAACCCCACACAAAAGGAGGTAAAACAATGGTAAAGCCCTTGGTGGAGACATAGAAGTTATGTTTCATTGAAATTTTAGAAGGCAAGGGCTTCTGTCTCAAACAAAACATGTTTGTACTTCAAAAAAGGCATTGCCAAAGGAGAAAAATAAAAGAACAGGATATAAAATTGGATACATGCTCTTTACAAGTCAAAAAACTGTTCTTGCTCGCTTTCTTGGAAAGTCTGGGAAAAGGATCAATTAAGGAAATATATTGATCCAAACATAGGCCACACTTCCCCCACTTAAATCCAGTTTGTATGTGACCTGCCACTGTGATCTTATGCAACTGAAATTGACAGTTGATTCTCAAAGCTACTTATACTAAAAATGGAAAGAAAAGTAGTGATTTAGGAATAGAACTTTATTTGAATGTGTAAAAAACATAAAAAACACATGTGGTAGTTTTGTATTTTTCAAAGTATGCCCAACTATCACCTATCAAACATGCCTCATTTTAGAGGCAGAGAAATTGGGTCCACCCAGCCTAACAAGTGTTATGGGGAGTAAGAAGGGACAGGAGTCCTAAAAGAAAAGGAGTCTTTCTATTGGTCTCTGGTTATGTGTGTAGTGAAAGGGTAAGATGAGAGAGAAAGAAACGTGGATACAAAATTTGACTGGTTTGGAAGCCTAGCTCTTCTACTTACAAGATGAATGACCTTCACAAACAAATTGTTACTCCTTTCTCAGCTACTTTCCTCCCATGTAAAGAAGGACTGGAATTAGAGCTTGTTTCTCTCAGGGTCTAACTTTCACCAAGAAATCACTCATTTTAGTAGCCCCTTTAAGATTTGCTAAGTTCTTTCCATACAGCCCTGTGAGGCATGAATTGCCCAAATTTTGCAGATGAGGAAACTGAGGCCTAGACATTAGGTTACTTGCCAATAGTCACAATTAAGCCTCTGGGAAGTTCACATCCTGATGTCCTGACTCTCAGTCTGGTATTCTGCTCCCTAGGCTACATTAACTCTACATCTGATATTATACAGAGGTGCCAAAGTTCTGTACTCCTTTTCTTATAATTATCAAATACCAGCTTTCCATGTTTATTTCAGAGGCTCACTAATGCCAGGGCCTCCTTGGAAGTCATGATTAACCCTAAGAGGATCCTCAACAAATGTCAGGTTTTCACATCTATAACCCTGGTTTAAGTCTTCAAATGGAAGAAATCTCAATTTGATTCATAGACTCATGCTCAGGAGTTTCCCTCAATCAGAAATGCAGGCCCAGAATGGCCAAGGAATAGATCCTAAGTTTAGGAGTTTTTCTCTGTTCTGTGTCTACCCACTGGCAAATTCACAAACAGTACACAGCGCACGAGTACATGCATATGTGCGTTCTCACACACTCACACACACACGCACGCACACGCACCCATGGTCCTATGGTCCTTGGGAGAATTAGAATACAGTAGAATTACAGCTGGAATTATTATATTTAACACATATATAGTCCAAAGAAAAAAGTAACTCCCTGGTCAATATTTCTGCTAACTTAAGTGTCCAAATGTAAAGTCTTCCACCATCCATCTTATACCATCCATCTTAATAATCTTACAATTGAAATGTTTCTTGATCTAATGACAGAGATTAAGAAATTTTAGATAATACAACTTGGAATCTTGACCATGTTTTAGAGTATAACTAGTTAATATAAAATTTAATAAGTGAGATCTACTACAAAATATCCTCAAAATGTCTCTTTTCCTTAAAATCCTTTAAAGAAATCCCAAGGGTAATACTATAGCTATTGAAAACCTGTTATTAATTTGTTCTACACTTGGGCTAACTTTATTCAAATCATTGTGGCTATCATTATCATAAGCCACATAAAAGATCTGACTGGGATGTAAAGCTGACATGTGGCCTAGGCACCAACAGTGAGTGAAAAGCATGAAAACCATTTAATTCAGTGGGTCCATTATGCAACAGTGTCACCCTTATGATAAAGCTTTCACATAGCTCTCCAATCATTTTTATTTCCATCTCCTCTTGTCAAATTTCCCAAAGACATGAAAAATGACTGACCAGCACTCCCACAAACCTTCTTATAACTAATAATAAAAACCAGTATTTTATTTTCTCTTAAGACTATTAAATAACCCTAAATCCCTGATGTTTTTCTATTCTTTCACTGCTTGTTTTCTGAGCCTTCCTAACAGTCTACTTTTTTCAAACTCGATAAGTTTAATAATTATTAAAATAGAGAAATACTTTCCAAGTCTAGCTCATTTAAATTCATTTTATTGCTACTTATCATACTGACCAATGCCATATAAATGCTGACATTGTCTTTAGTCTTTTTCTTCCATAAGTCTAGGCATAAGCCAAAATATCTCATGCTTTTATTGTTAGGTTTTGGTCCTTACCATATGTTTTCTCCTAATTTTATTTAATATTTTTGTTGGACAGTTTCCCCAAATTCATTTTTAGTCTTGCCTTCCAAAATATTAAGAAGCTAACTTAATAATGTTAATGGCATGTTCTGGCTTCCAGGTCATCAATAAAGACACTGAAAATAATTGTCTATGAAAATTATCCCTGCAGGACCACCTGATGCATCTCAAGCTGACAGTGCAACACTGGTAGTTTTCGGATGTAGTTTTTAAGTAAGTTGTTTAACCATTTAAGAATGGGGCAAAATCAGATGTCTGTCTGATAGACAGGTGATTTCTAGGTGATAATCAGCATTAAAAGAAAAATTAATTTGTAAACATTCCTATTAACCCATATGCTTAATTATAAATAAATTATAGTCATTTTCCATAGGTTCTCTGAATTTTAATCCTGTTTTCTTTGATTAAACCATGCTGAAATTAATTGTTTAAATATGATTTGAGAATAGGAAGTAGAAGAAAATACCACTTCACCCTAAAGGTGAAGAGCCCCTAGAGAATTCCAGGCCTAGTTTCTTAAATCTTCTGTTAAAAGAGGAAGCTATGAAATCTCAAAACTAGCCAAGTGTCTTAGAAGCCCTCAATTAATTATCTTGTCAACTTGAAAGAATAGGGTGATTTATAAGCCATGAAATTCTGGGGTGAACATTTCATCTGCTAGATGAATGAGATCCCAGTAAGAAGCCAGACAGTTGTTTGTGGCATCTTAATAATGGAAGAGTGCAGTACAAAATCCCTGTTAGGTCTATCTTTTAAATGTATTCATTAAAAGGCTTAGTATCACTAAATGGATATATGTATACACAAACACTGTGAATAGATAATGAACTGGACCCAAGATTAAATGGGAGAAAAATGGGCTAGACTGTCTTTGGGAAGTTCTACAATGTTTATATTGACCCTAAGCTTCTCTCAGGAAAAAAAGAAGAATTATTATTTCTAAGACCAGTATTTTTCTAGTGATGGGATATATTTAGGAGTAAATGGAATAGGGGCAGTTAAGAGACTCAGTGGATTGAGTTAGGCTTGTATTGATTCTAAGATGGAAGGTAAGGGTTAAAAAAAACAACAATATTCTTCCAGTGATGACATATATTTAAGAATAACTGAAGAGTCAAGCCTAGAGACAGGTCTTAGGTTCATATCTGGCCTCAGATACTTCCTAGCTATATGATCCCAAACAAGTCACTTAACCCCAATTGTCCAGCCCTTACTACTCTTCCTCCTTGCAACCAATACGTTGTATTATAAGGATTTAAAAAAAAAAAAGGCAAATAGAATATCAGTTTAAAAATTTACAGCTGTAAGTCAACCAAGAGTCCATTATCTCTTATTTGGTGGGCATCAAGCAGACTGCTACATAGTATCAACAAAAAATTACACAGGAGAAGTATTAAGGCTAAGAACCAGAAAATGAAGTGGCCTAGTCATGGAGCAAGAGAGAAAATCCAATTCTTAACTAGCAGCTGACCCACCATGAGCTATGCAATCTTAAGAGACTTCAGAAAATGTTTCCATGATGTCAGGTGGAGCCCTTCTCTCTAGAAGCCTTGTATAAAAATATGGTTAATGATTGTCATAGCACCTGAAATGGTATGACCTGGCTGAGATCTGCATCTCCAAAGCATCCACCAAGTGGAAATAAGAAAGCTCAAGGGCCGAAGCAACAATAAAGCCTTGTTCTTTCATATTCCCACTCACATAATATGTCGAAAACTTCCAGACACCTGGGTTATTCATACTGTAAAATGGGATCAACCATAAAGCAGTAAGAATACTATAAGATTCCTCTAAGGAAGAAAGGGGAAGGGTAGCAGGGAGCCCATTACTTTGGAGGAAATGTTTACTACTGATTTTTTCACATTTACAAAACAATCATAAATAGAAAAGCTTGCCATATCTGGAAAAAGTTACATTGTATATTACGTGAAATTTATGAAAAAGATCAATATTTGGGGGTAGTTAGGTAGTTCAGTGGATAGTCAGGTCTAGAGTAGGGAGACCTGGTTTCAAATCTGGCCTCAGACAATTCCTAGCCATGTGACCCCATGCCTTTACCACTCTTCTCGCTTAGAACCTATACTTAGTATTTTAGATTCTAAGACAGAAAGTTTTGTTTGTTTGTCTTAAGGTTAATACATGGGGTTTACTTTTTATTATTCTTAACTCACCTTACAGAGATGACTATACTAAGGAAAACTTAATGAAAGGGCTAAATTCTTCTATTCCAACCAGAAATCAACATTTCCAATAAATATGAAGGTCATTCTTGGTCCCCTTTTCAATCATGGCAACTACAACAAAACCGAACCCTCATATTCATGATTAGCAAAGTAAACTCATTTCAATCACTTATAATTTTGCCATTTAGCTCTAAAAACTGAGGCTTCCCTTTTGTCCCCCAAGAAAGTTCTACAAGGAACTTCTAAGAGTTCTAGGCTGCTCCAGACTTGTGATTTCATGGGCTTAAGCAAGTCTCCTGTGTAGAAACTCCCAGGCTAATGCATATCAGCAAACTAGATCTCAGAGAGTGGACTGGGGCACTGTGAAGTAGGTGTCCATCAGAAGCAGGCCACAGATCCAAGCCTTAATTTCTCTATGCCATACTGTCTTAATAACAGCTGATTATACAAAATGTCATCACCAAGAGGCATGTGTTTGAGACAACTTCCATATTCTTGTCTAAACACACAATAGCAGGGTTTTATAGTATGAATAAACCCAAAAGCCCATCAACATACAAATTTCCTAACTTCCAAATGCTTAAAATTGGGGCCTAAAGGAAGACATTCTAAATACACACACATCTAAATGCATGAATAACTGCTTGAAGCTCAAAACATAACATAACATATTCTAATAAAAAATGAGCTCTGTGTCAGTCCTTTTATTATCATCATACCAAACTAGCCCCACAGGATTTTTGTACAAATCAAAGCTGCATCTCTATCAACAACTTGGCCAGAAATAGACCACCAGAGCAGAGGGATTATCTTAGACTGAAGACACAGCAAAGCAGGCAGTGCTATATTAAGAGAGTGGGAGGGGTGTGTGTAATTTTGTGAAATGTAATAACCCTTCTCATTTTTCTGCATCTTCTAACTACTTTCAGTGGTTACCAGAAGGAACAATTGGCCTATTTCTGATTTATTTGTTATCTCATGATGCCCTTGATCTGTTAGAAAACCATAAAATATGGCATTTCAATTTTATTATTTCCTACTATTCTCATTCCAGTATTTCTAACATTTCTTATATTTTCACATATCTAAAATCCTTCTCTCTTAACTTGTATTCCTAAGAGATAACAAAGTAAACACAGATAAATTTAGATATGTACTCACCTTAAAATCAGTATTATTGATGTATTCAAACACCAAAGCTGGAGTCTTTGACTGTAAGAGATAAAAGTGATTAAAAAAAAAAAGGTACAATTTGCTTTTACTAAATACTCCCAAGTTCCCACTTAAATTCAAAACTACAATGCTTTGGAATCACAATGAAGAGTTCATGCTATCAAGTCTTAAAATTTTTTAAATTCTGATCAGAAACTGGGCTTAGTTGGTCCAGAGTGTGCAAAGATATATAAAACCAATGTAATTTGCCTTTGGGGCCTAATTATCAGTAGTCATGCCCATTATAAATCATTTCTGTAAGTGTTATACTGTCTCTAGCTAAAGAAATCTTGAGATTCTTGTGTAAAATGAGTAAGCAGCCAAAATCTCTTGCTTAGATCCTGACGTTCATATGCCAGGTTTATTCACAATAAAGAATGGTCAACTCAGGTCAAGTTATTTCTCAACAGAAGAAAAAAAAACCCCAGAATTTGTAGTTTAGAGGAAGAGAAGAAAAGAAGGCAGTCATGAGAAATTTTAAAGTTTGTGTTTTATCTAGACAGAATGGGCAGCAGGCAGCTAGGGATTTTGACTACCTATGAGTCCAGAAAAGACCCCAGTCTATATAGCCCCTTAACCAGTCCAACAAACAGTGGTAGCAAAAACTAACAGAGATGGATTCACCACTAACACCCCCATCATCATCAAGTCTAGCTCTTCCTTTTCTACCACCTGGAGGCTCTGGGAGCTGACCAGTACTTTCTTAGCTATCTGAATTGCAATGGTCAAGAGCTATAGGGCCCAAAGGAAACATGCTTCCTGAGCAATCAGGGAGACAGGAATATCTTGAGGATCCTGTTTCCCTTTCAGTTAGGCCCATAGTAATGGCCCCTATTAAGGATGAATAGCATGCAAGTATACTCTCTGGCATTCTGCATATGGTTAAGAGCAACTAAGATGTGCCCATAGGGAAACGAAATAAGGTATAGTTTAAATCTACACTGTGTGTCTATGTAATAGGACAACCCTAAAGAAGGAGATGATTTCTGAGAAGTATTAGAATCAGGCACTAATAGTGACCATTCTCTCAGGGGGACAGCTCTAACTAAAACAGTCCCAGGTATACATGCTGCCATTTAAATTTTCTAAGCTCCAAAAAGGCAAGTACCAAATTTTATTTAATGTCTGTATCTTCCTAACGCCCAAGCACAGTGCTCTATACACAAGAGGCAAAAATCACGAATGTTTACTGGATTGAATTAGGTTTATCTTAGCAATTGTCTCAATCCTTTAAGAAAAAATGAATAGAGTCCTTAACTTGTTTAGTACACACCACAGATGAAGACTAGTAAATTTCTTCAAAGGAAATTAGATTATTATGGAAAAGGAGAAAGCAATTAGGGGTACCTCAGGAGAAATAGAAAAGAAAAAAGAGGAAGAAATGAGATGGAAGAAAGTGTGTGTGTGTAGGGGGGGGCACTTTTTTCAACCTGAACCAGTCAGTCAAAAATATTCAAAGTTAGTTATTCACTAAAGAAATTAATTAAGCTGCATTAGATCTAAAATAATTTTTTTAAAAACCTTGGGAATTTTCAGTAAGTATCTCAATTTCATCTCTAGAACACATAAACCTTGAAATATTTGCAATATGGTTATAGGAGTAAATCATTAGTATGAAGGATAGTGGTGGTATTTTTTTTCACTTAAAGGTGTTTTTAAAATAACCATGGTCTATGGAGTTCTAGAGTTGTAAGAAATATTAATGATAGGTGGTATTGTGAACTGCCACAAATCTGCCTGGATTAAAAAGTCATTCAACAGGTTAGCATGATCAGCTTCCTCAATAAAAGGTATTTTACCACTGCAATGTTCTCTTTGGTTTTTAAAATAACCATAATGGTAGGCTGGAGAGGATACCACTGAGGCAGAAGAAAGAGCATGGCTACAACCATAGTTGAAATACATTCCACTAACCTAGCAGGGACCCCAAAGCCCCTCAGGCACTTACCACCGGGTCTTTCACAGTGTCAATGAGCTTAATGATATTTGTTCCACCTCGAAGATTTTCCAGAATCTTAACCTCTCGTTTTATCTTCTTTTTCTTCACTGGCTTAAATACATAAGAGCAATTAGAAGTGAGACTCCTTTTGAAGTTAACTCTGGTTTACTTGTATCCTACACAAGAAGGCTGTGAAAAAATGTTTATCTAAACTTGAAGAAGAAGGAGATCAAATAGCTGAACCCATGAGAGTGAGTTTAAATTCAAGGCCTTTGCAACCCAGGAGTGTAGATGCCAAAACCCCTTAAACTCATCCGGTTCAGGTCAATTTGTAGATTGATCTCCCTATCTTATGGGAAATCTTCATATCTCTACAAATCTGAACTAGCAGCTGTAGTCACAGGACCTCCCCCCCACCCCCCCACTAAAACAAAAGGGTAAGCCACCTGTTCTTGCATTGGCTTATACATGAGTATTTCATCTTCCAGCAAGTTAGGCCAGTCCATTGCAATTCAATGTCAAACTTGGGTGAGTCTCAGCTGCTGGCTCCCATTTTTGCCTGTGGCCAGTCCCTTAGACTTCAGATCTAAGATCTGAAATCAGCAGCAAACCTGGTAAGCTCTTACACTGGATTCCATTTCTAAAGAAACAGATGGTGAATCAGCAAAAAAGAGATCAGCTTTTGCTATGACACTGACTGAAAACCTCTTCACATTTTGGATTCAGCAGGAAGCGGCCAGCTGAGGGGTGCGCTGATTCAAAAGGATGAGAGTCAAGACAAGCATTATTCCTGCTACACTTCCCCTTTTTTGGTGAGTGACAGATAAGGTCCCAGAACAACATGTTAAACATGACTAGAGTACAGAGCAAGCAAGGGCACATTCTCTACATGTGGCAAAAGAATATTTTCCAAAGATATGTCTGTGGGAACAACCAGCTAAGAAAGAGGCATCCATCAGCCATCCATACATCTATCTGCACAGGCAAACAGAAAGTGATGCCAACTGGCTGGCCACAATGCTTCAAAATGTGACTAAAATATTCTGATCAGTGAATTCAGTATACATAAAAACACACACATGCCAATCACATGCATCTCCTGAGGGAATATTCATAGAGGGTCATAGAGCTAGACCTGGAAAGGACCTCAAAGACCTTATGGTCTACCCCTGCTATCCCCTCATTTTACAGATCAGGAAACCTAGGTCCAGGGAAGTTGATTGACTCATTCATGGTCACACCAAGGAATAAGGATTAGAAGCAGGACCTGAACTTGGGTCCTCCAACTCTGGAGGGTCAGTGCTCTCTCCTTAGCACCCAGCTGCCTTATGGACATGTTAGCTCTATTTCACTAAACTGACAAAAAATTCACAAAAGCACCCCTCCCCCACTCCACTCAGACAGAGAAGCATCTGCCCCCAGGGATCAGAGTTTCAATGAAAAAGAGCTCCTCTCTACAAAGGCAGAGAAGGCCCAAAGATCTACAGAAAGGGGCCTTCCGCCTATAAATTATTCAGCAAATGCTAACACAACAAGCAATGCTTTTCAAAGGAAAGCAACTTGTGGAATGGTCATCTGGCAGTAGAAAAAAGTAAGGATTTTCCTAGCAATAACAGTAAAGGAAAAAAAAGATCTTTGCATATACCTTGCCAGTCTATAATATCAATAAGAGAAATACTATGCCAATCGTAAAGAATGGTCCACTGAATGAGATATTTCAGTAAGAGATAGAAATAAAAATATAGATAATGGTTTGATATTCTGAGTCTGAGGGTCACTCTGAGGTAGTCCTTGTAAAACCATCTCCAAACCCTCAATTGCTTCATAAATCCTAGCTATTATTCTATTAGTTAACAACATTTAAGGCACATATAAGGCCCCTTGGAGGAACTAGTTAAGATGAACACAAATGTTCCTTTTCCACCCAAAAGTTTTCCATGATATGAGCAAACCCATTCACTTGCTTGGCATCTCACTTTCAAATACCATCCTGGCAAATGGGAATGCCAGTTCATACCAGGAAGGCCTGGTGTGCAAGGGCAGGGATGAATTATCTTGGGTAATTACTTCGGCTTTGCTCTTTCCCTTGAGGACCATAAGTGTCATGTAGACCAAACCCAAAGCCCTTAAGCCTAAAGGCAAGTACCCTGAGAATGCAGGTACCTAATTTTTGGCCTGAATTAAGCTGTGACTCCAATCTAATCTTTGCTCAGCCCTTTAAACCTGGGAGATGTTCCAGTAGCCAAACCACAAATGAGTTCCTTGGGAATGGTAACTTTAATTTTCCAAATGGAATTGGAGAGCATGACCATAGAAGAAGTTAATGATTTTGCATTTCATTATTTTATAGAAGGTCTTATAATGGAGCAGAGGGAGCTATAAAATTACTTTTTTCTAACTCCATATCAATGAAAGACCATGCTCTGAGAAGGCACTATATAGAAGAAATGAGTTATTTTGGTTTGATTTTTTTCCCACAAAGATAAGAATTCTTCACTTCTTATCAGGATTCAACAAACCAATATATATCACACCAGTCATTTAAAGTTGAAATCACATGATAGCTTCCATGATGATCTCCTATTTCTATCCCTTAATTTTGGAAAAAAACATTTTTAAGTTGTTATTCCATGTTTGAACTTAACTCACATCAGTCCTGTGTTTAGAAAGTCTGAACCAAATCAGTTGGGCTGTTTTGATATTCTACTGTATTTTCTTCACTTAAATTTTAATGAATAAAATTGCAAACCGAAAACTCAAAAGTATCCAAATTTGAGAACTTGAAACACTGAATCTAGCTACATAAAAGAATAATATAGAACTAAGTATGCTTTAAGTACAATATGCTTAAAGAAAATACTTAATATAGAGTTTAAACTTTGTGGGAAAACTTTGAAAATGAGGAGGAAAAAAAGTTTCCTTTTCCCATCACCTGTCTGCCCCAGAGTGTTACAACCATCAAACCTCATAGCCCAAAGGCCAGCTTGACTCCTCTAGCCCTTTCCTTCCTCAATGTGAAGTTAAACATTTTAAATGAAAACTGAGACCTACCAGTAACCAAACACAAATTTAATGACAGGCTCTTAAGAAATGCAAAAGTTGAAATTCTTCAAGAAATACCAAGTAATTAATGCTGTCTGACAAATTTTAAATTGATTGGACATGTTAACAAGAGTTAAAACCCATGACCTTTCTTTTGCATTACTTAGACTGGCAAGAAAGCCTTCCACAATATAAGCCCTACTCCCTGTTTGATCTAGTCTTCTTTCCAATACCTCCACTCTCATTATAGTCACATCTGGTCTGCTACTAGCCTTCTTGGTTTAAGACAAGCCAGCTCCTACCTGAGTCTTTGCACTGGCTATCCCCCATATTTGGAATATGCAAGGCCTTAGATTCCCTAGGTAAACAGGGCAAATTGGTCAGTCATCACTGCTCTTGTTCCCTGGCTCTCTTGAAATTACTTTGTATTACTTCATCTATACTTTGTATTTCCTTCTCTGGCATACTCATTGCATACTCCTGATGAAATACAATCTGCTTGAAGGCAGGGACTGTTTCAGTTTTGCCCTTATAACCCTAACACCCAATGGTGCAGTATACATACTATGACCTAAACCAAAAGGACCTCCTTACTATGTTTAAGATACAAAGACAAAATGAACAACAGCCTATGTCCTCTGTGAACTCTGTCTAGAGTTTGGACTGAATGGGACCAGACCTGACTGCTGCTGTCACAGTCCTACTCAAACTCCTGCCACCCTAAGGGAACATCCACATGGAGGCATGAAGTAGGTAACTCAGAACTGGAACTCCAGCAGCCAGGGTATTCAAAACCAGTCGAATTACTTTTGCTCCACTACTAATGAACCATTGATTACATCACCAAGGCATTCATTTCATCACTGGCAATTGTGGAAAACAATGGCTGCCAGGATGTAGCTTCATTTCAATTAATTGTTCATTTGTTAATTGCACAAATCTAACTAGTTACATGAGGTCAAGACATTTTTAGAATTAGTGTACGAAAAACAAGTTTTTTCCTCACAATGTAAAATGCTATTTTTGAAATATGTACTAAAAAAAACAAAGAGGATTGTGATCACTCAATAACAATGGAAATGCTAAACAACCTGGGCTTGGGAAGAAACTCTGCTCCCAAAAGGCGGGGTGACTTTGGGCACAGCTTCCTCATCTGTAAGACAAGGAACTTGGGCTAGATGAGCTCCAAAGTCTTTAACCAGCTTGAGGACCCCCCAATCTTGATATTTAAGGTTGAACAGAATCAGTAAGAACTCCTCTAACTACCAAAGAAATTAACCAAGGAGAATCAATTACTTTTAAGAATCAAAATACACCCCATGTTTCATATGTGTGGCTCTGTTCTGCCAACTATCTACAAAATTTTGTTTAAAAATACCCAGGGTACTGAAATCTTGGACAATGATAGTATTAGGAAGATAAGTCATATGCTGCAATTTATAATCTTAAAGGGTTTCCTGAAGAAAATGAGTTTTTGAATAAGATTCTGCAATAGTCACAGATACATTCTGAATGTCCTTTTTTCAGGGAAATAAAAACTTTAATTTACACAGCTAGTTGACTGTATGAAAAAGAACAAGAACTTTTCACCAAGGAAAATGAAAATACAAAAAAGGCCCAGGTCAGCCTAAAAAGAGGAAGATAAGGCTGGTTGGCCTCATGTCATCCATCCCTAAAAGGGATGTCCAGGCGGGGAAGAGGGGTTCTTCCTTTAAAAGACTTTTGACTCCTATATCTCTGTAAAAAGAACAAAATTGTCCACATGCTCAGAGCTCATAGAAACACCTGTTCTGCTCTGACTGTAGTCTTAGTCAGCCAGGCTGTTAAGAAGACAATTCCCAGACAATTTTAAACAACAATTTCCTAGCCTTTATACGTCTCATTATGTTTAAAAAAAATGTTTTCCCATGTTCAGCAAGGACAATGTCTTTGTCAATGTTCTGTGGGAATACCAATTCACACAGGTGCTGCTCAATAGCTGTCAATTAAATTAAATCTAGGGCACGCCTCTCTCACCATTCCTTTATACAATTACCCCCACCTCTCTCACAGAGCTCTGAATCAAAAAACAAGGTACAAAAACCTTCTGGAATCTTCCTATGCCTTGTGGGTTGTAGGAGCTGGGTGAATTACTGGTTTTTTATAACTCTTTTAAGTTTTGGCCCACACATCCCCTCTTACTGATGATGGGGGGGGGGGGGGGGAAGGTAGCAAAAAACTTTCCACTTTATCAGTTCAGAATCCTGACACAGTCGGTTAGACTCGGCACATGACAAAACAGTTGAGAATTAAAAATCCAAACTATACAGGGGTAAAGAAACCCCAAGATCGGTACCAGTTCTTTAGAAGTCAAGTGGAACTCTGAGACCAGCCTGGATGTGTCAATCTGAGGAGAGGTTGAAATCTGGGTCTTCTTGAGGGATGATACACTGGACTGTCATCCCATTTATGAGGCACTTTACACAAGTGGCTTTTCCTACTCAGCAGATTGTCTACACTTGACCCTCTCCATTTTATAAAGGAAAATACTATTACTATCACTATTTTTACAGGTAAGGAAACAAACAAGCAAAGAAATATGTCCAGACAAGATCACCAGGATTCAACAGCCACTAAGTGCCTCAGGCAGAATTTAAACCCAGGTCTTCTTAAAAAGACAACATGCAAATGTCCCTTGCATTTCTCCCTCTCTGGGAGACCTTAGGTAAGCCCCTCCTCTCTAATTCTCAATTCTTGCATTTATATAATGAGGGCACTAGATTCCATAGCCTCTGAGTTACCTTCCCAAAATCTATGATCTCTTCACTATACAGAACACAGAAAAAATAGGCTCTGCTCTTAGGGAATTTACATTCTAGTTTGGGCTCCCCTATTTCCTGACTGTAGCAAAGTCACAGCAGGATTGTCTTAAGAAGCAGCTTTCCTCAGAGCCATAGTCAGTCATTTACTAGACTTAACTCTTCTCTAATTAATTGTCAGAATACACACACAAAAAAGAGGAAGCTCAATTCTATCTTATCTGGATATAGGAGATGTAAAAAATAAAGATTCTAATATTTTCAAGTCACTTAAATCCACTTGCATTTAGCCTGTTAAGACATAAAGTCACAAGCTTCACTAGTTTCTCAATCCTCTTGTGTGAAGAGGCATAAAATATCCTTTTTTTGTGCAATGTGCCTATGTTGATTTATGTTCATAAGGGGAAGAAGGGGATCCTGACTTCCTGCTGCCAAAACTATGATTGCCAAGAGGGTCTCATCCATCTAGCTAATGCTGCTCCCATGAACACAGCACCAATCCCTTCCACGTCAATTCTGATCCTATGTTAGGAAGCAAGAACCACTGTAGCTGGATAAACAAAGTACTAGACTAAAACCCAGCAAACTGCACTGCAGTATATATTATGTTTCTTTCAGGTACACAAAGGGGGTTCTTGGACAAGTTTGTCCACCTGTAAAAACAGTGAATAGAACTTCCACCATACTGAGCTATTCTGGGAATTAACAGCCAAGTGTTAGTTTTATTGGGGAATGAATATTATTTGCCCAGTGATGATATTACTTATATTATAAGGTGTGACTACTGAACAAAATGATTTTTTAAACTAAACATTCCTCAATCTATGGGTAAGATATGCCTGCAAACAAGTGTTCCAATCAAGGTGCCATTGGCTCAAAACACTTTTGGAAACTGAAAAATTCTCTCAAAACAAAAATCCTCAAGAGTCATGGAAATAGGCAAAAGGCATTTGGAACCAGTTCAAGTGGACGAGGATGGGTGATTTTTAGGTGGGGAACAGTATTTTCAATTAAAAAAAAAAAGCTAGAAAAATGAGGTTAATTTTTTTTTATTATGCCTGTAACTGGTTCTGCATATAATTCCAAGAGGGAGGAGTTTCAAAATTGTTTATTGTGATGGGTAAACATCCTTAGAAAAAGGGGCTATCACTCTAAAAATGATTATTTTGAAGAGGCCAACACTTATAAACACTTTTGTTTGCATTTAAGTTACTCTTGTGTTAGCACAGAGGAAAACAAGATTCCATGTATCCTGTGCTTTCCCTATTTCGGCCCAAGCACTTTTCAAACTACTCCAGTAGCAGGATGGATCACTGAGGTGAAATTGTGCAACATTCTTTCCTCAATATCCCCAGAGTAAAAACTTAGTAATACAACTCAAACAAGGATCATCATTTACAGTACTGACATGAAAAATGCTTTAATCCTATTTTTATTCTGCAAATCTATTCAAAAGGCTAATAATCAGGAAGGTACACATAATAGCTGAGCTCTGGTCATTTAATTCCTTTATTTTTCATAACTACTTGAGTAAGTCAAACTAATCTGTCACAAGCACCCATCAGATTCCAAGAGTTCTTCTGCTGTCTTTATCAAGAGATAGTTCCAAATATACTATCAACATAAGGAATTTCAGTCAAGTATGTTCATTATGGATGTGCTATACACTAATAAACTTATCACTAAGTTAGTTATATGAGTTAACATAAGAACATGCCACTATATCCTACATTTAAAATTCCAGACCCAAATTCTTGTTTTAAGAGCTCCAAATTTTTTTTGTAGGGTTAATTTTCTGTCATGAAGACAGCTACCACAGAGGCAAAACTTGATTCCAGAGGGCTCAAGTATTCTACCTTGTTGTCTAGTGTCAACTTATTCCAAATGAGTCCATTACAAACTAGCAAACATCCCCCCACACAAGAGCATGACCTCACATCACATCATCACCATAGCCAAATGAACAAGCTATGGTTCTGTGACATTTTTTCCTACCTCTGATCAGCATCAGTCAACCCTTGAATCCATCTCAATGCCAGCTGAAATTTCCTCTTACAAAACACCCATCAAACATAAATAATGCTCAAGCAAACTTTGCACAAAGAAAGGACCAGGAAATAAAGGAACCAGTGTCTGTGGGTGATCTTATTTGGCAACTAAAAAACAGGCAAGGAAATCCTATCTGAGATGTTTGCTAGGGGGACCCAGAATTTTAATATATGAGTAAAACATCTGTTCCTAAAAAGCTATATTTAGATTTTACTGTCAAAATCATTCTCCCCCCCCCAGTTTGCAATTTTTGGGTGGTAAATAGAAAATGGGATGGGAAAGATTAATGGAGGAAGATTTTTAGTTGGATGGAAAGCATAGATAAGCTCTTTTACATAATATGAAACATACCACTTCTTACTCTGGAACAAGGCAAAAGATGTTTTCCTTCTGAACTAAAACTAGGATGAAATTGTAAATCAAATTAAAAAAACCTAGATGGTGGTGTGGATAGAGCACTGGACCTGGAATTAGGAAGACTCTAGCTAGACTTCTGTCCCAGACACTTGCTAGCTACCCGATCCTGTGCCAATCATTTAACCTCCATGATCCTCAATTTCCTCAGCTGCAAAATGGGGATAAAAACAGATCAAGCCATCAGAAGGATGGTGAGATTCAAATGAGATAAGACACTTTGAAAACCTTTAAGAACTAGAGAAATATTAACTATTATAATTCTCATAGCAATCATAAGAGTACCAGCAATAAGGCACTGACTCACCTTGAGAATTTTTACAACCACTCTCTCATTGTTGGTGATGTTAATGGCCTCAAATACTTCACTATATTTTCCCCGACCAAGTTTCCGAACCAGTTGGTAATCGTCCTGATTACTGTGAAGAGCAAGAGACACATCTAAGTGACAGGCAGGAGACACATGGAGTGACAGTGCTTTGGTGTTAACTACCTCCATATTCTCTCTCTTCATCCAGATCCAGCCCTTGAAAAAGCATTTAGTCACAATTCATTCGCCCAAGGGAGTGTCAAAGCTGCCCCCCTTCCCTTAACTCTGCCCCTAAAGTCTCCCTCTATCCTACTGACCTTCACTCCACTGGGGAAAGAGGGGGGCAGAAAGAAACCCAAACTCCATCCAATTGACCCTCACCCCATTGGGAGGTGGGGAGCAGGAACCCCAACTCTATCCTACTGTCCTTCACTCCATGGATAGAAGGGGCAGAGACCCCAATTCCATCCAACTGATCCTCGATGGGAGTTAGGATGGACAGGAATCCCAACTCTAACCTACTGGCCCTCACTCCATTGGGGAGGGGGCCAGCATCTCTCCTCTGTCCAACTGCCCCTGAGCCCACGGGGATGTGCAGGGCGCCCGGCCGGTTTGCAGGAGGGAGCCCCTCCATTCTGCAGGCCCATGTATCCCCAGTATTGGCGACTCTGCAGCAGGAGCCGCCCGGTCCGCGCCCCCCCCCCCAGCACCCGGCGGGGGCTCCCTTAGCAGCTCGGTGTTGGGGCTGGGGCTGCACCCACACACCCACTCCCTCCTGGCCGGCCCCAGGCTGCGGAAGCCCCCCGCCCAGCCCAGCCCGGGGCCCGACAGCCAGCAGTGCGTGTGCTCGCCCCGCGGGGGGCCGGCCTGGAGCACATGGGCAGGCAGGCGGGCGGCCGGGGCGGCCAAGCCCGGGGCGGCGGCGGCGCTGGCTTTACCCCCAGCTCGGGACGTGCGCCTCGTAGTCCCAGTACTCGCGGCTCCTCAGGCTGTTCACCTCGGCGTAGACCCGGGCCCTGCTCCCGGCGGCCGGGCCGGGCATGGCGGGTGGAGCCGGGAGGCAGCGGGGGGCGCGGGGCGGCTGCGGCGACGAGGGCAGGGGCGGCAGCAGCAGCAGGCGGCGGGGCCGGGGTGCCGAGCGTAGGAACCCCAGCAGCGACGAGGCGGCGGCGCAGGCGAGGGCTGCGAAGGGCGGCGGAGCCAGGCCGGGGGCCGCGGGGGCGGGGGCGGGAGGCGGCGGCGGCGGGGCCGGCCTGGCCGGGCCGCCCCGGCCCTGGAGCGACCGACGGGCGGAGGGCGGGGCGGGCCGGCGGCAGCGGCGGGGACGGCGGCAGCGGCGGGGACGGCGGGAGGCGCTCGTGCCCGGCCCCGCTGCGGCTGCGGCTCCGCTCCGGCTCCGCTCCGGCTCCGCTCGCGCCCGCGCTTCTCGGTGGCTGCCGCACCGGCGGGGGCGGCCGGGAGAATGGACTGGAAGCGGCCGACCAGGAGCAGCAGCGACGGCGGCCGCGGCGACCGAGGCCAAGGAGGAGGCGGCAGCGGCGGCGGCGGCGGCAGCGGCGGCGGCGGCAGCGGAGGGAACCCGGAAAAGGGGCCGGGCTCGGCAGGAGGGGCCTCGGCCGCTGGCCCCGAGGGCCGCCCCCGCCTACAGCGCCCCCTGCAGCTCCGGAGGACGAGACGTCCGAGACGCCCGCAGGAGGACCACCCCCTCCCTAGACTCTCCTCCGGCCCCGGACCCCCGCCCCAGGCAGACCCTCTGTCTTAACTTCCTTGGTCACCCTCCACTAGACCTCCAGCCAGACCCTCCTAGCTCCCAAATGAGTCCCTCCTCCTCCTGTAGCCTCTCAATCACACCTTCCCTCCATTCTAGACTCAGTGACCATACGCTCCCTGACCGCCCCGCCCTCTCCACTGGACCTCCCCAATTGGACCTTCCCCTTCCCAATTGCATCCTCTTTTTTCTTCTAGACGCCCCCGGCCCTTAGGGCTCCAGTCTGGACCCTAGGACCGTCACTGAGTCGGCAGACATCCATTAAGTGCCCACTGGGTGCCAGGCACTGTGCCAAGCCCTAATAATGCCTAGCATGGCACTAGCCATAGCCCTCTGCTTAGACATACCAGGGGCCCTAGAAGCGGTCCAGTCCAGCTGCCTCTGAGGAGCCAAGGCACCCGGGGCACTGTGAAGGTTAAGGGTCACTACATGCCTGGGGTGCAGGTTTAAACCCTTGGACTCGGGACCGTTCTCCGCTGCTTTTCAGCCTTGGTTCCCCCCAAAGCACATAAACTCAGAAGGTAAAGACAGCATTTTTTCCCTTTGTGTCTGCTTCACTAGCAGTGTCTGGAACAAAGTAGGCACCACATAAATGCTGGTTAATTAATTGTCTAATCCATCTAGTTCCCCTCTCTAAGATTCTTCTGTCTCCTTCGATAGCTCCTCCTTTAGGGTTCTGAGTCCTCCTCTCTGCTCCTCTCTATTACTTTATTTGGGGTTCTCAGCAGCAGCCATGAATTTAAAGACCATCTCTATGCTGATGATTCTTAAATTTACCTTTCCTGCCCCAACTTCTTCCTACAAATATGCATCTCCAACTGCTTTTCTGGGTTTGATGTCTAGTAGAAATGGTTTTTGGGGGGGTTGTTTTTTGTTTGTTTGTTTGTTTGTTTTTTAATTTAAACTCTTGCCTTCCATCTTAGAACCAAAACTGTGTGTGGTTTCCAAGGCAGAAGAACGATAAGGGCTAGGCAACAGAGGTTAAGTGACTTGCCCAGGGTCACACAGCTGCGAAATATCTGAATTCCAATTTGAACCTAGGACCTCCCATCTCTAGGCCTGGTTTTCTATCCACTGAGCCATCTAGCTGCCCTCCAATAGAAATCTTAAGCACAAGTCCAAAAGAGACCTTGTTATCTTTCTACCAAACCTTCCCTGTACCTTCCTTATCACCACAGAGTACTATAGTACTATTACTGTGTTAAGATTAAAATTCTCTGGAGACTATATCTTAATTTATAGTTATTTATTAAATAATAACAAGTAGGCCAGAGAAAGAAAAGACCTCCAGCTATGCAGGGCCAACCATTCCCTTCTCTGAGAGCCATGTTGAAAAGTATGGCACCTACTTGCTCTTCCCAGGAAAAAGCCTGACACTGTTTTTCTGTAGATTATCCTCTTCTCAGTCCCTCAGACATCATTTGTCCTCACCTCCTACTTCTCATTCCCTCTCCCACCCCCCATATCCAAGCTGTTTCCAAGACCCGTCACCTCTGAAGCATCTCTCAAATATATCTCTTGAAGACAGTCCCTGCTCCTCTCTGTCTCTTCCAAGACTCTGGTACAAGCCTTCCTTACATTGGTCTGTCTGCTAAGGTTCTCACTGCTCTAATCCATCCTCTATTCACCAAAACACAGGTCCAACCACATCAAACTCTCTTTCTCTCTCTCTCTCTGTCTCTCTCCCTCTCTTCTCATCTCTCCTTCCCTCTCTCTCTCCCTCTCTCCTCATCTCTCCTTCCCTCTCTCTCTTTCTCTCTCTGTCTCTCTCTCCCTCTCTCCTCATCTCTCCTTCCCTCTCTCTCTCCCTCTCTCCTCATCTCTCCTTCCCTCTCTCTCCCTCTCTCTCTTTCTCTCTCTGTCTCTCTCTCCCTCTCTCCTCATCTCTTCTTCCCTCTCTCTCTCCCTCTCTCCTCATCTCTCCTTTCCTCTCTCTCTTTCTCTCTCTGTCTCTCTCTCCCTCTCTCCTCATCTCTCCTTCCCTCTCTCTCTCCCTCTCTCCTCATCTCTCCTTCCCTCTCTCTCTTTCTCTCTCTGTCTCTCTCTCCCTCTCTCCTCACCTCTCCTTCCCTCTCTCTCTCCCTCTCTCCTCATCTCTCCTTCCCTCTCTCTCTTTCTCTCTCTGTCTCTCTCTCCCTCTCTCCTCATCTCTCCTTCCCTCTCTCTCTCCCTCTCTCCTTATCTCTCCTTCTCTCTCTCTCTCTCTCTCTCTCTCTCTCTCTCTCTCTCTCTCTCTCTCTCTCTCTCTCTCTCTCTCTCTCTCTCACATACACACACACACACACACACACACTACTCAAAAAACTCCAATGGTTCCCCATTGCCTCCAGGATCAACTACAAAATCTTCCATTTGACATTCAAAGTCCTTCCTGACCTATGAAGTCCTACCTTTCCAATCTTATACCTTAAGCCCAGGCAAATATTCTTAGATCCAGTGATACTGGCCCCTTGGCTACTCTAGGAACAAAACACTCCAACTTAACTCTGGGCTTCCTTTCTGACTCTGCGCCATGCCAGAAAAGCTCTCCCTTCTCTTCTCAATCACTGACCTCCTTGGCTTCCTAAAAGTCCCAACTAAAACCCTACCTTTTACAGGAAGTCTTTCTCAATCCCTCTTAATTCTAGTATATTGCCTTTCTTAATTATTTCTTACTTATCCTGCTTATAGCTTGTTTCTTTGTTTAGGTATTTTTTCATGTTGTCTCTCCCATCAGATTTTGAGCTCCTAAAAGAGTAGGAACTGACTTTTGCCTCTTTTTTTTTATCTTCAACGCTTAGCACAGTGCCCAGTACATAGCAGGAAGTTAAGAAATATTTACTGATTGATTGACTCTCCCAACCAGAACCTTCTCTTCCTCAAAATCCCTCACCAAACTTCTCTCCATCTAGACCCACTTGGAACCCTTTACGTCGACCTTCTACTTCTTTCCAAGGTGCCTTTATTTCCCTCCTTCTCAGGCCCTACAACTCACACTTTTGTTTTCTGAAACTCCCATTAAAACCTTTCCAATTGGAAGGAAACAAACATTTAATAATCACCTACTATGTGCTAGGCTCTGTGCTAAGTGTTTTACAAAGATGAGTCTCCCTGATTCCATCCTCAGTGCCATTCTCAACTCCTCCACCTTCCCACATCCAAAGAAACTTATTGATTCTTTCTCCACATCATCCCATTGATCCATCTTGTCTGTCCATTCATAGTATTCTAGTTCAGGTTTCATTCTTTTCTTTTGTCTTTGTATTACCAGGACTTAAATCAATAAACATTTTAAAAACATCTACTATAAGTCAGCTCTGCCCTAAGTGGGGTTACAAAAAAAAAAAGACAAAAGACAATCCCTGTCCTCCAGGAGATCTCAGACAAAAGACAATCCCTGTCCTCCAGGAGATAACAGAGGGGACAATATGCAAACAACCCTGCAAACTGTGTGACTCTGAACTAGTCACTTCACCCTTCTTGCCTATTTCCTCAACTGTAAAATGAGCTAGAGAAGGAAATGGCAAAGCACTCTACTAAGAAAACACCAAGTGGGATCATGAAGAGTCAAACACGACCGGTCATAACAATAACAAAGAAGTGATAAATACAGAATAGATTTGTTTTTGTTGTTTTTCTTTTATATACAGGATAAATTTGGGATAATTTTGGAGGAAAAACTAGCATTAAGGAGGCTCACAAAGGATTTTAGCAGGGGTACAGAAGAGTGTTTGGCACTAGATTCTTGAAGCAATTGGGTGTCACAGTGGATACAAGGCTGGTCAGAAAGACCTAATTCCAATGTCAGCCCCCAATACATGCTAGCTGGATGGCCCTGGACTAGTCACTTAATCTTTGTCTGCCTCAGTTTCCTCCTAAGAGCTATAAAATGAGGAAATAATAGCACCTATCTCCCAGAGTTGTGAGGATCAAATGAGATCTGTATAAAGTCTTAGCACAGTGTCTGGCACATAGTAGGCACCTAATATTCTCTCCCTCCCTAGTAAAAGTCAAAGAGATGAGTAATGATGGGCGGTGAGTTCTGTGGGAGAGGTACTAAAATGGGTCCTGGCACCTGGTAAGCACTTAATAAATGCCTGGTGATTGATTGATTCAGGGTTTTATTACCTCTTGGGAGGTAGTCTCTTTGAAACAGTTTTCCTATTTGTCTTCCCTCTTCCACAGCTCTCTCTTTTCCCATCCATCTTCCACTGCTGAAAAGTGGATAAAATCAGATTTGACCGATCACCTCCCTGTGTAAAGGACTTCATCGTTGTTTTCAGTTGTTTCAGTTGTGTCCAACTCTTTGTGACCTCATTTGGAGTTTTGGGGGCAGAGATACTGTAGTGGTTTGTCATCTTCTCTAGCTCATTTTGAAGGTGAGGAAACTGAGGCAAACAGGGTTAAGTGACTTGCCCAGGATCACATAGCTAGTAAGTGGCTGAAGTCAGATTTGAACTCTGGTCTCCTACACCACCTAGCTGCCCCAAGAGACTTTGGTGGTTCCTTAATAACTCTAAGAGAAGACACAAGCGTCCTAGCATTTTCACTGTTGGCCTCAGTCTATTTCTGGAAACTGATTCCATGTTAGATACTCTCATGTGCTCCACATGCCAGCCAAATTTGCTTATTTGATGTCATCTGTATTCAATATTCTGTAATGTGTCTCCGTTCAAGGATCCCCTAGGCTGGGATGCTCCCTCCTCACCTGTATTTTATTCCTTCAAAATAGCCTCAGTTTCCTCATCTGTAAAATGAGCTGGAGAAGGAAATGGAAAACCACTCCAGAGTATTTGCCAAGAAAACCCTAAATAAAGTCGAGAAAAGTCAGGGATGACTGAAATGTCTGAATAACAACAATCTGTATATATGTCCTCTCCCCCTTCCCACAGGAAAAAATAAGTTCCTTAAAGGCAAGAACCAATTTATTTGTTTTTTTTTGCTTTTCCCCCCCCCTTTGTATCCCTAGAGTCCAGTATAGATACCAGCTTGACCAAAAAAAAAAAAGAGTTGAATGAAATCTCTCATCTCATAATTGCAGCCTACCTCTTCTATCCAGCCCAGACCTTTTTGAAATATCCTTCCTTTTGACGTTCTCCCTCTTATTATATCTTTATCCAACCTTCTTATTGATCTTAGTCCCTGACATCAATCTCTTCCCTTCAATATTCACACTGATATTTTCTTCCCTTTCTACCTCAAACCCTCTTTCTTTGTCACTCTGACTCTCTAAAGGCTCTTTCTTCCCTCTGCCCTTCTTTCTCCTTTCCATCCTCAAAATCCCCCAAACTGTGTCCTCCTGCCACCCTTCTCTTCCTCCATTTTGTTAACCCAGTTCAAAGTAAGTGTCTGAGGTCAAATTTGAACTCTTCTCTCATGCCTCCGGTCACAAATGAGTTTGCTTTCTTTAGCCCCAGCCTACTCCTTGGTGTCTTGCACTCTAGCCACATTGTTTTATACTATAATTATGGGTGTGTGTATGGTATCTACCCACTAGACTGTAAGCTCCATAAGATAGGCCCTTTTATTATTATTGACTCTCTCTTTCTCCTCCAGGACCAAGCTTTGCCCTTAGAAGTTGCTTAATAAATATTTGCTGATCTTTTGCTGAGCTCAAATCCAAAATTTCTTCTTCTGGAATCTTTGGCAACTCTCTTGAGTTTTTCCCAAAGTCTTCTCTTTCTTCCACCCCCAACATTCCTATAAAGTAATCAGGATCTCTCTATCAGCCTGAATTCTGAATTCCTCCCACTCTGAGTATCTACCCTTGGCCCACCTCAGCCAGGGGTGCTCCAGCCCCACCTACCTCTCCTACACATATCATTCAGCACCCAACCCACACCCAGTCTCATATAACCTGCTTCCACACCTGTACACACCATGCCCAGCTACTGCCAAGTCACCCACACATTCCCCGGTTGTATCACTCCTTCGTACATCCAGCAGACACTGCCTGAACTGGCCCTTGGAATTAAGAGTCATTCATGGGACAAAATGGGTAGTAACTTATAGTTGGCTATTATTTAATATCATTCAGTCAATCAGTAAGCATTTATGAAGTGCCTTCTATGTATACAAGAAGAGGCAAAAGATGGTCTCTCCCCTGGAGCTCACAATCTAAAGGGGGAAAACAACAGCAAAAAAAGTATGTCTATCTATACTATCCACCCATCCATATTTCTTTCTTTGTTTCTTTTTTTTTCTTTCCTTGTTTCTTTCTTTGTTAAGTTTTCTTTCTTTCTTTCTTTCTTTCTTTCTTTCTTTCTTTCTTTCTTTCTTTCTTTCTTTCTTTCTTTCTCTCTTTCTCTCTTTTCCTCTCTTTTCCTCTCTTTCTTTCTTTCTTTCTTTCTTTCTTTCTTTCTTTCTTTTTTCTTTCTCTCTTTCTCTCTTTTCCTCTCTTTTCCTCTCTTTCTTTCTTTCTTTCTTTCTTTCTTTCTTTCTTTCTTTCTTTCTTTCTTTCTTTCTTCCTTCCTTCCTTCCTTCCTTCCTTCCTTCCTTCCTTCCTTCCTTCCTTCTTTTCTGTCTTCCTTCCTTTTATCTGTCCATCTATCTGTCTATATACACATACAAACAAGCCACAAACAGGATAAATAGGAATAATAAACAGGGAAAGCACTAGAATCAAGAGAGAAGGTTTCCTGTAGAATATGGGATTTTTGTTGTAGCTTAAAGGAAGCCAGGAAAGTCTAAAGGCAGAGTGGAGGAGGGAGAATGTTTGAGGCATGGAGAAGAATAAGAGAAAATGCCCAGAGCTGAGAGATGGAGTATCTTGGAGATTTGGAGCCAGGAACTCTTTGTTACCAGATCAAAGGGATCTTGTCTGGGAGTAAAGTGTAATAAGGCTAGAAAGGTAGGAGAAGAATAGTCTATGAAGGCTTTGAAAGTCAAACAGAGGATTTTTGCATTTAATCTTGGGGGTAATGGGGTGCCAGTAGAGTTTATTGATTAGGGGCTAGGAGGTTAGGGGAACCAAATTTTTGTAGCCAAAACTATAAAACTGTGGCTCTGCCTTGACCCAACAATACCACTACTAGGTCTGTATCCCAAAGAAATCAAAGAAGAGGGAAAAAGACCTATTTGTACAAAAATATTTATAGCAGCTATTTTTTATGGCAGCAAAGAGCTGGAAACTTGAGATGTCCATCAATCAAAGAATGGCTGGACAAGTCATGGTATATGATTATGATGGGATACTAAAGTGCTTCAAGAAATGATGTACAGGGCAATTTCATAAAAATCTATAAGGACCTTTATGAAGTGATGCAAAGGGAAGTGAGCAGAACCAGGAGAACATTGTACAGAGTAACAACATATTGTACGATGATCAACTGTCATTGACTTAACTCTTATCAGCAATGTAAGAATACAAGACAATTTCCAGGGATTTGTGATGAAAAATGCTCTCTACTACCATAGAAGGAACTGATGAAATCTGAATGTAAATCAAAGCTTGCCATTTTTTACTTCATTTCCTTTTATGAATTTTTCTTATATGTACAATACGTGTCTTCTTTGACAAATAGAGAAATATGTATTGCTTGATAGGACATGTAGAGCCTAGGTCAGAGGGGATTAGGGTCTAGTCTAAAGAACTGACAGCATGGGCTGACTCCATGCTGAGGGAACAAATTTTATCATACCAGAAGATAGCTATGGAGTAGTTAGTAAAAGAAGAAGTAAGTAGGTAAATAAGGGAAGGGAAAGAGGAAAGGGGGTGTGGTGGGTAAGGGGTTTTCAAGAAAGCATTTAATCTTGATTCATTACTAAAGAAGGAGTCATTTGTTTGGGTGGTTGTGACTCTGTTGTTTCCAAAGAACTGATGCCCCTTTACCCATGATCCACTTCGGTCCACTTGGGCAAACAGCAATTTTAATGGGATGCTAATAATAATGTTAAACACCCCAGGGGAGACTTTTGGTCAAGTTTTGCTCATTTCTGCACAGAAAGGTAGTGAATGTGGAAACTGAGCATTGTTTGAAGCTAGTCCTATGGGACTGGGAATCTGAACCTTCTTAACCAAGGACTTTATGTGAGGTAGGGAGTTTTCTCATAATTGTAAATCTAAGCAATCCACATACCATATTTTTTTTTTAAACCTTTACCTTCCATCTTGGAGTCAATACTGCTCCAAGGCAGAAGAGTGGTAAGGGCTAGGCAATGGGGGTCAAGTGACTTGCCCAGGATCACACAGCTGGGAAGTGTCTGAGGCCAGATTTGAATGTAGGACCTCCCATCTCTAGACCTGGCTCTCAATCCCATATACCATTTTTAAAAGGTGGTTCCATTAAATCAACCAGCTATTTTGTCCTTGTTCTTTTGATTGTTTATGGCTACTTGGCAGAGTTTGTGGCACATTTCAGCCTATGTCAAGATTACTTGCCATTGACAAGAAGAAAAAAATATAGATTGCAAACTATCAGAAAAAATGTTTAAAATTGTTTTTTACATATTATTGGGGGGGGGGAATACAATCAAATATTACTGAGGGAGAAAAAAAAGAGGGACAGGCAGCCCTAAATGGGTGGTGGCAGGGTGGGGTTGATATTAGAAACCCAATCTGATTAACTCCCTAAAATATTCATTTTAATTATTGCATATGTCTAAAGTCTAGGATTACACAAGGAGGAAGGTAATGAAGACGTCGAATTCTAAATAATCCTGTAAATTATTTTCAATTTCTTCTACTTCCAAAAATCCCATCCAAATACCTGCAAACTCTCCAAGATGGGAATACGGTGTATTTTCATGGGGCTTCTCCTCTAGTTGAGAAGCTTTAACAAATCATATTCAACAGTAAACATTTTCCAAAGATCCATGAGCTAGAGGGCCTTTTCACAAACGGGGCATTGACACTACCTCTAAGACTCAGTTTTCTTAACTAAAATGGGAATGACCTCTATCCTGCCTACTTGGGGCTCGAGAATGAGTGGGGCATCTCCCCCAAGCATGTGAAGATTTCCCTTGGCAGGTCAGACAGATGAGAACAATTTATTAAAAAGGCCAGGAAGGCAGCTGAATCGGCCACTGTGGACTACTTAGAACTTGGTCAGATGTGGAAGACCCCAAGCTCACCCGTTGCATCCCAGGCCATCTCCAGTCATCCTGACTTTTGTCCTGACACTGGACTTCAATGACCCTGGAAGAGATAGTAAGGCTGTTGATTCTGTGCAACTCTGCCTCACTTAAATTCAATTCACTCACAAGTCAAGACATCACCCCATGATATCATTGGTCCTCTTCAAAAGGAAAGGTAAATTTAAAATATATATATATATATATATATACATATTTATACAGGTATTCCTTTTACATCAATATATCACACGTTAATAAGAAATTAAATGGGAAGGTGTTGCTAGGTGGCTCAGTGGATAGAGAGCCAGACCTAGAAATGATAAGTCCTGGGGTTGAAAATGGCCTTGGACACTTCCTAACTGTGTGACCCTGGGCAAGTCACTTAACCCCAATTGCCTAGCCCTTACTCTTCATCTGCCTTGAAACCTGTACTTGGTATTGATTCCAAGATGGATGATAAGGCTTTAAAAAAAATAACTCAGGGATCCTGACTCCCATTCTATGCCAATCCCTTCAGTGCAGCCTCCAACAACTTCAGCCACTCTCCAAGGAAAATAATGGGCATTTGGCTATTCAGTATTATTTCCATGTGAACTGCTGTGCCTAGGATTAAAGTTGCTAGGTCTTTCCTTTCTCTCTATTCATCACTGGAACTGATCCAAACTACCCCAAGCCAGAGGATAGCCTCAGACACTTTCTTACTGTGTGACCCTGGACAAGTTCCTTAACTCTGTTTGCCTCAGTTTCCTCCTCTATAAAATGAGATGGAGAAAGAAATGGTAAACCACTCAACTGTCTTTGCCAATAAAACCTAAATGGAAGAATTAGATAGGATTCAAACAAACAACAACTCCAAGTCAGAAGTGCACAGCCCAAAAGGTGGGAAGGAGAAGAAGTTGGCTAACCTCTGGCAAAACTGTGAATCAGTCGCTCAACAAGCATTATTAATTAAGTTACCTAAGATTAAATTACTTTAAATTAAATTAACTTACTTAAGAGTGAGGCACTGTGCTAGAAAACAGTCCCTACCCTCAAGGAGTTCCCATTCTAATGGAGGAAACAACCCATCAACAACCAGGTACATAGATGATGGGTACAAGATAAATGGGAGGTCATCTCAGAGGGAAGGCACTAGTGAGGAAACAGAGGGGAGACCAGGAAAGTCCCCTTGTGCAAAAGTCTAGTCTACTGCTCTTCTGGCTTCTTCTTCCTCTTTTTTTTAAAGCCATTAGTAGCTTTTGAATTAAATAGCAAAGAAGGTAAATTCTTTGGCTCCCCCCCATTTTTCCACCATATTTCTGGTCCCTTCTCTCAATATGGCTCCCTGTCCCCTCCAAGTTCCTCACTGAACTCATACTTTCCTCCCCCCAAAAAAGTCTAGAAATGAGCAAAATAGACAAAGTGATACAAAAGGGTCATTTTTAAATGGTGTAAACGTACACATTTTTAATACCATAATATTCCATTCTCCATGACCTATAGGGAATTATTTATTTATTTTCACTCTTGCTTTCTGCCCTAGTAGTAATTCCAAGACGTATGGACAAAGACTAGGCAAATTGAGAGGGAAAGGGGGAGGTTTAAGTGATTTGCACAGGGTCACACAGCCAGGGATTGTCTGAGGTCCTATTTGAACCCCAGAACCTCCCATCTCCAGGCCTGATATTCTATCTACTACTTGTGCTACCTATAGGGCATTATTTCGAGGTAAACCAAGTCCTTTCCTTCTTACTATAAAGTGCTCTGGGTGAGGATATTCATCCACAGGGGACTCAGCTTTCACACTTTACCTGGAAAGATTTCAAGATCCAAAATTTCCTTCCCTTCTTTCCTCCCATCCATTTCCCTCAGGGCTTTCTGCTCATGGCTGCCATTAGCTGAAATGAGAAGAAACACTTGCATTTTGAAAGAGGCTGGTGATGGAGTAACCCAAAGAAATAAATCTCTAAGGGCCAAGTCACCGAAGAGCAATTGCTGGGTAGGGCACAAATCATCCCGTACTGTGTGGATGACTTACATTGCTGCCCACACACAAGACCCAGTGGCAATGACATATTCCTCGTCTCTTGCCACGGTCCTGACAATCAGTAATGATAGCTGGCATTTACAGAATGCATTCAGGTTTACAGAACACTTTTGACTATGTATTAACTTATGATTAAGTCCATTTTACAGATGAGCCAATTGTGGCTCAAGAATGTTAAAGTGACCATACCCAGGGTTGCACAGCTCGTCAAAATCAAATCCAGATTTGGAAGGAAGGAAAGAAGCATTTATTAAGTACCTAATCACTGTGCTAAGAGCTTTACCAATATTATTTCGTTGGAGACAACAACTCTCTGAAGTAGGTCCTCTTATCATCTCCATTTTACAGCTGAGAAAACTAGGGAAGAAGTTCAGTAACTTGCCCAGGATCACACATCTAGTAAGTGTCTGGGATGGGATTTGAACCCAGGTTTTCCTGACTGCTGCATTGCCCTGCTTCCTCTTACCTAGTACTTCCAGATTTCAGGTCCAAAACTCTATCCATGGCATTGCTCAAGGATATGATCCCTTTAACAGAAAGATGGAAACTTGAGCTCTAATGGATCCAGGCCCCCAAAGCTATGAGTTTTTAGATGGTTTTTGCAAAGGGTTTTTGTGCTGCTTACATGAGAAAGGTGTCCTGTAATGATATAATGAATCTCATTCAATGAAGAAAAGCATCACATTGTGCACATAGGGCAAAGATCTTGGAGAAGCAGGCCCCTTATCCTTCACACATGGGGACCATTGAGGAAAGCCTTTGTGTTTGCTCCTTCCCCTTGGAAAGTGTTTTCAGTAAGTTAAAGCAAAAACAAAGGAAGCAAGAGCCAGTAACTGGGACACTGTTTGCTAAAGAGCCTCTCAGACCAACAAAAGGACCTGGTGAGGAAGAAAGCAAATGGAGATTTGTAACTGGAGCAATGAAGCCAAACCCAGCTGGCCCTGGGCCCTGGGCCCTGGTTCCTAGGTTTTGTCTAGCCTACCTATTATATCTTGTTCACAGAGAGGAGTGATATTTAGACAAACCTTTCAATCACTAGGATTCTGAATTTTCCTTCCTTCTTTCCTTCCTTTCTTCCTACTTCCCTCCCTCCCTCCTTCCTTCACCCCTTCACTCCATCATTTTTTCCCTTCTTCTCTTTCCTCCATCCCTCCTTCTTTCCTTCCTTCTTTTCTTCCTTCCCTTCCCTCCCTCCTTCCTTCACCCCTTCACTCTATCCTTCTTTTCCTTCTTCCCTTTCCTCCATCCCTCCTTCTCTTCTTCTTTCCTTCCTTTCTTCTTCCCTCCCTCCCTCTCTTCTTTCCTTCCCTTCCCTCCCTCCTTCTTTCACCCCTTCACTTCATCCTTTTCCCTTCCCTTTCCTCCATCTCTCCTTTTTCCTTCCTTCTTTTCTTTCTTCCCTTCCCTTCCTCCTCCCATCACCCCTTCACTCCATCCTTCTTTTCCTTCTTCCCTTTCCTCCATCCCTCCTCTTCTTTCTTCCTTCTTTCCATCCTTTCTCATTATTTCCTTCTCTCTATCCTGCCTCTCTTTTCCTTTCTCCCCTCCTATTTTTTCTTTCTCCTTCTCCCTACTCTCTTTTTTTTCTCTCTCTGTTTCTCCTTCTCCTTTCAATGACTTTCAGTTTTTGTCTTCTCTCCTTCTCCCTCAGCCTCCAAACAAAAAGTAAACATTCCCCAGAAGTAGAAGTAGAATCATATCTACATCAAATATCAAGCCTTTGATTCAGGAACACTTAATTAAATATTTGGATTGGCTTTCTTTGTTCTTGGAGCAGCCTAGAAGAACAAGAGGCATCAATAATCCATATGCTATTTCCTGGTAGAGGAGAAGGAGGGGATCTAATCTGGCAGAACTCATTATCTGGACATCACTGAAGAGAACAATTAATGATAGATTCAGGATAGCAACTGTTTTATTGGGAAATCCGTTGAGGGAGCTCAAGGGTGAGATATTCTAAGAGAATTATTTATTGATCTTTCACTAGGTTGTTTCCTCTACTACTAATGATTACAATCTGACCAAGTTCTCTGCCCCTGGATGATTTTTTTTTTCCATGTCTTCTTATAAATCCTCCATAGATGGCCCAAGCATGTTCTGCAGGACTTCCTTTGGGCAGCAAGAGTTTTTCATCATTTTCTACTTACTCAGTCTTGCTCTATTACAGGCCCATATCCTCTAATTTGATGAAGTTTTAAAATACTTTTATAAGCTCATTTTTATACTTTTTTATGTAAATCATCTTTGGTAACACGACCCCTCACCACCCCTCATTCATCTCTCTTCTCTTGTTCTTGGGCCCCCTCATGATGCTTCTTCAGGGAATTTTGTGCTCCAGATCCAGAATTAGAAGAAACCTGAAAGATCAAATCTTAACCTTTTCATCCTATAGATGAGGAAACTGAGGTCTGGGGACTGCTGTACCTTAATTTAAGTTGTACCATTAACCAGGGTGGAATTCAAACCCTGGTGCACCAACTCTTTCACCAGTGTCCTTTCCACCTTACTATAAACAATGGATTATAATAGCAGTTTAGATCATTGAAAACTCTGAATAATTTTCTGATGACAATCTAATCCACTTTCTTGCTCAATTCTGGGCCTGGCTCTTTGTTCACTTGCAGTGGTTGTTCAAGATATTATGTTGTACTGGGTCAAGGAGGAGTGTAGCTAGGTAGGTCAGTAGATGGAGAACCAGACTGAGAGACAGGAGGTCCTGTGTTCAAATTTGGCCTCAAATGTGACACGTCCTAGCTCTGTGACTCTGGGCAAGTCATTTCACCCCTATTGCCTAGCCCTAACCACTCTTCTGTCTCAGAACCAACACTTGTATCGATTCAAAGACAGAAGGTAAGAGTTTAAAAAATAATAGTTATATGTACCAATGGACTAATCTTATGAGCTGTTCATCCATCCACATGTCATAATCTGGGCAAAAACATTTTCCAACTACTAGGTTTTTCTTGTGTGATTCTCTAGACAAATTGTATCCTTTCATCAGTACCATGCAATGCAGGCATCATTATGTCATAAACGTTAATCCAATAGACGGTGGCCCCTTAGGACCATGCATAGAGAACTCTCCTGCATATAGAATTGCACCGAGATGACTTGATCATTAATAAAGGCTTTAGTGCACTTTTCCTATTTATTCTGATTAGGTTGTTTTATGGTAACAAGCAGAGACAGAAAAGGAAAGTGGCCCCAGGGAGCTTTTGCTTCACTTAAGTGGTCCATGGAGAGAAAAATTTAATTTCAGCATTTAATTACTGTATTTATAGAGTGGCTCCCATTGTATCAGGTGTTCAAGGCAAATAGAAGAAAGTATGCTATTGTCATTTCCATCAAGGATTCTAGAACCCAGTTGGGAAGGCAAGATCCACAAACATAAAACAAGAAAACTTTCGAGTCCTATGTGACTAGTACGTTGGTAAATGGTAGATTCTTTTTACTTAAATTTATTTATTTAAGAGGGCAGCTGGGTAGCTCAGTGGATTGAGAGCCAGAGAAGTCCTGGGTTCAAATTTGACCTCAGACTTCCCAGCTGTGTGACCCTGGGCAAGTTACTTGACTCCCATTGCCTAACCTTTACCACACTTCTGCCTTGAAGCCAATACACAGTATTGACTCCAAGATGGAAAGTAAGGGTTTAAAATATATACATTTATTTAATTAATTAATTTAGAATCTTTTTCCATGGTTACATAATTCATGTTCTTTCCCTCCCCTCTTCCCTCCCAGAGCTGACAAGCAATTCACTGGGTTTTACATATATCATTTTTTTCAAAACCCTATTTCCATATTATTAATATTCACAATAATGATTATTTAAACTTAACATCTCCAATCATATCCTCATCGAACCATGTGATCGATCATCTGTTTTCTTCTGTGTTTCTGCTCCCACAGTTCTTCCTCTGGATGTGGATAGCATCTTTCTTATAAGTCCCGCAGTGAAGGAAACATCAAAGGCAGTCCTAGGCCCAAAACAAAGCAACCACCAGGACTGGTTCCACGAGAACAACACTTCTATTGAAGACCTATTGAGCAAGAAGAACAAAGCCTTTATGGAGTGGCAAAATAACCCAAACTCTGCTCCTAAAAAGGACAAATTCAAGTCTCTCCAAGCCACAGCGCAGCGTGAGATCAGGAAGATGCAAGATTGATGATGGGAAAAAAAGGCAGAAGAAATCCAGCGGTTTGCTGATATGAAAAACTACAAACAATTTTTCAGTGCCCTCAAGACTGTCTATGGGCCATTAAAATCCACCACCACTCCCTTGCTATCCTCTAACGGTGACACTCTCATAAAAGATAAAAAAGGCATCAGCAACAGGTGGAAAGAACACTTTAGTCAGCTTCTCAACTGACCCTCTTCAGCTGACCAAAGCTCCCTTGACCAGATCCCCCAAAACCGCACCATTGAACAACTCAATGTCCCTCCTTCAATAGAGGAAGTCCAAAAAGCCATTAAACAAATGAGTACAGGCAAGGCACCCGGTAAAGACAAGATCCCAACCGAGGTGTACAAGGCCTTAAAGGGAAAGGTGCTTCAGGCATTCCACATAGTACTGACCAGCATATGGGAAGAGGAAGACATGCCCCCAGAACTCAGAGATGCCTCCATCATAGCCCTATACAAGAACAAAGGCTCACGAGCAGCCTGTGACAACTACAGAGGCATCTCACTACTCTCCACTGCCGGAAAGATCCTTGCCCGTGTTATACTCAACAGACTCCTGTCATCTGTTTCAGAGCAGAACCTGCCTGAATCACAATGTGTCTTCCCACCAGATCGCAGCACCATCGACATGGTCTTCACGGTGAGGCAAATGCAGGAAAAATGCCTTGAGCAGAACCTGAGTCTCTACATTGTCTTCATAGACCTGACAAAGGCGTTCGATACAGTGAACAGGGATGCATTGTGGGTGATCCTCAGCAAGCTCGGTTGCCCAGCAAAATTCATCAAACTGATCCAGCTTTTTCCTGTCGACATGACAGGGGAAGTCCTATCTGATGGAGAGACTTCCAATCGCTTCAACATTTCCAATGGCGTGAAACAAGGCTGTGTCCTCGCTCCGGTACTATTCAACCTATTTTTCACCCAAGTATTATGACATGCTGTGATGGATCTAGACCTGGGCGTCTATATCAAATACTGACTGGATGGCTCACTATTCAATCTTCGCCGCCTGACTGCAAAAACAAAGACAACAGAGAGGCTCATCCTGGAAGCTCTCTTTGCAGATGACTGTGCTCTCATGGCCCGCCAAGAAAATCATCTCCAAACCATTGTGGACAGGTTCTCCACCGCAACAAAACTGTTTGGCCTGACTATCAGCCTCAGCAAAACAGAGGTGCTGTTCCAACCTGCACCAGGGAGGCCAACGAACCAGCCGTGCATTACAATCGACAGCACGCAGCTTTCTAATGTCAACACTTACAAGTACCTGGGCAGCACCATCACCAACGACAGGTCCCTAGACCACGAGATTAATGCCAGGATCCAAAAGGCCAGCCAGGCACTTGGGCGGCTGCGCTGCAAAGTCCTCCAACACAGCGGTGTAAGCACTGCGACGAAGCTCAAAGTGTATAACGCAGTGGTCCTCAGCTCACTCCTGTACAGTTGTGAGACATGGACACTGTACCGGAAGCACATGAAACAGCTGGAGCAATTCCACCAACGCTCCCTCCGGTCAATCATGAGGATCCGATGGCAGGACCGAATCACCAACCAGGAAGTCCTCGACAGAGCCAACTCCACCAGCATCGAAGTCCTGGTCCTCAAAACCCAGCTACGATGGTCTGGACACGTCATCCGCATGGACCCACAGCGAATACCAAGACAGGTATTCTACGGTGAACTGTCAGCTGGACTCAGGAAACAAGGCCGACCAAAGAAAAGATTCAAGGATCAGCTAAAGTCAATCTTGAAGCGGGCTGGCATGACACCAAAGCAACTAGAACTCGCTGCCTCTGACAGAAGCAGCTGGCGAACCCACATTAACCAGGCCGCCACCACCTTTGAAGATGAGCGACGTCGACGTCTTGCCGCTGCGGGTGAACACTGACACCCAACACCAGGCCACAGCCGCACCTCCCATAACAACTGGCGTTCCATGCCCCACATGCCACAGACTCTGCGCCTCAGCCTTTGGACTCCAAAGCCACATGAGGGTACACCGTAGATGAAACTGCACAAAGACAATAGTCATTCTTGGTCACCGAGAGACTACGACTATTACATAAGTCCCTCAGAAATGTCCTGGATCATTGCATTACTGCTAGTAGAGAAGTCCATTACATTCGATTGTACCATATTCCATTTACAATGTTCTCCTGGTTCTGCTCCTTTCACTCTGCATCAATTCCTGGAGGTCTTTCCAGTTCACATAGAAATCCTCCAGTGCATCATGCCTTTCAGCACAACAGTATTCCATCCCCATCAGATACCACAATTTGTTTAGCCATTCCCCAATTGAAGGGCATCCCCTCATTTTTTTTTAATTAAACCCTCACCTTCCGTCTTGGAGTCAATACTGAGTATTGGCTCCAAGGCAGAAGAGTGGTAAGGGTTAGGCAATGGGGATTAAGTGACTTGTCCAGGGTCACACAGCTGGGAAGTGTCTGAGGCCAAATTTGAACACAGGACCTCCCATCTCTAGGCCTGGCTCTCGATCCACTGAGCTACCCAGCTGCCCCTGTCCCCTCATTTTCCAATTTTTTTTTTCCACCCAAAGAGAGTAGCACTGTATATTTTTGTACACATATTTTCCCCTATTATCTCTTTGGGATGCAAACTCAGCAGTGGTATGGCTGGATAAAAGAGAAGGCAGTCTTTTAAAGCCCTTTGAGCATAATTCCAAATTGCCTCCCAGAATGGTTGCATCAATTCACAACTCCACCAGCAATGCATTAGTGTCCTAATTTTGCCACATTCCCTCCAACATTTATCCCTTTCCTTTGCTGTCATATTGACTAATCTGCTAGGTGTGAGGTAGTACCTCAATGTTGTTTTGATTTGTGTTTTGCTAATTATGAGAGATTTAGAACACTTTTTCATGTGCTTATTGATAGTTTTGATTTCTTTATCTGAAAACTGCCTATTCATGTCACTTGCCCATTTATCAATTGGGGAATTACTTGATTTTTTGTATAATTGATTTAGCACCTTAAACATTTGAGAAATTAGACCGTTGTCAGAAGTTTTTGTTATAAAGATTTTTTCTCCAATTTGTTTCTTCCCTTCTAATTTTGGTTGCATTGACTTTACCTTTTTAATTTAATATAATCAAAATTATTCATTTTACATTTTGTAATATTCTCTGGCTCTTCCTTGGTCTTAAATTCTTTCCTTTCCCACAGACCTGACAGGTATACTAGTCTATGTTCACCTAATTTACTTATAGTTTCCTTTATATTTAAGTCATTTACCCATTCCGAATTTATCTTGGTATAGGGTGTGATATATTGATCTAAACCTAATCTCTCTCCCATACTGTTTTCCAATTTCCCCAGCAGTTTTTGTCAAATAGTACATCCTTGTCCCAAAAAGCTGGGATCTTTGGGTTTATCATAGACTGTCTTGCTGAGGTCATTTACCCCAAGTCTATTCCACTGATCCTCCCTTCTGTCTCTTAGTCAGTATCATATTGTTTTGATAACCACTGCTGCATAGTACAGTTTAAAATCTGGTACTTCCTTCACTTTTTTTTTTCATTAGTTCCCTTGATTTTCTTGATCTTTTTTTCTTTCAAATGAACTTTGTTATAATTTTTTCTAATTCAATAAAAGTTTCTTGGTAGTTTGATAGTATGGAACTGAATAAGTAAATTAATTTGGGTAGTATTGCCATTTTATTATATTAGCTCATCCTACCCATGAGCAAATAATGTTTTTCCAATTGTTTAGATCTAGTTTTAATTGTGTGGAGAGTGTTTTGTAGTTGTGTTCATATAATTCCTGTATTTGTCTCGGCAAATAGATTCCTAAATATTTTATATTATCCAGGGCGATTTTAAATGGAATTCCTCTAACTCTTGCTGCTGAGATGTGTTAGAGATATATAGAAATGCTGATGACTTATGTGGGTTTATTTTGTATCCTGTAAGTTTGCTAGAGTTGTTGATTATTTCCACTAGCTTTTTAGTTGATTCTCTAGGATTCTTTAAGTTGACCATCATATTTGCAAAGAGTGATAATTTAGATTCCTCATTACCTGCTTTAATCCCTTCAATTTCTTTTTCTTCTCTAATTGCTACTGCTAGTGTTTCTATTACAATGTTAAATAATAGAGGTGGTAATGGGCATCCTTGCTTCACTCCTGAACTTATTGGGAAGGCTTCTAATTTATCTCCAGTGCAGATGATGCTTGCTGATGGTATTCAATATATACTGCTTATTATTTTGAGGAAAGGCCCATCTATTCCTATACTTTCTAGTGTTTACAATGGGAATGAGTGTTGTGTTTTGTCAAAGGACTTTTCTGCATCTATTGAGATAATCATGTGATTTTTATTGGTTTGCTTATTGATATGGTCAATTATGTGGATGGTTTTTCTAATATTAAACCATCCTTGCATTCTTGGTATAAATCCCACCTGACCATAGTGAATAATCCTCATGATCACTTGCTAGAGTCTTGTTGCTAGTATTCTATTTAAGATTTTTGCATGTATGTTCATTAGAGATATTGGTCTATAGTTTTCTTTCTCTGTTTTTGGTCTACCTGACTTTGGGAGTACCATAGTAGTGGTAGCCTCTTGGTGACCGAGAATGACAATTGTCTTTGTGAATTATCTTCTATTGATGTACCCTTATGTGGCTTTGGAGTTGTAAACCTTAAAATTTCTTGAATCTTTTCTTTGGTTGGCCTTGTTTCCTGAGTCCAGCTGACAGTTCACCATAGAATACCTGTCTTGGTATTCTCTGTGGGTCCATGCAGATGACGTGTCCAGACCATCATAGCTGGGTTTTGAGGACCAGTTGTTGGAGCTATTCCCCTATTACCCTAACAAAATAATTTTGTATTGACTTCTTTGTGTACATGTGGTTTCCTTCTCATTAGAACTTAAACTCCTAGAGGGTCAGGCAAGGCATGGACTACTTTTTCTTTTTTTCCCTCATTCTCATGGCCCCCATGATTCTATGGTATCTGACACATAATAAAAACTCAATTACTTAGTTAAATCCAATGGAATTAAATTCAATGGAGTTGTGAAGATTAAATTTAACTCTCCTCTGATTGTGAAAATGAAATTAATTAACTCTCCCCTGATTGTGAAGATTAAATTATACCCCCTGCTCATTTTTAGATTTAATCACCAAAAGTGTAAACACCCTACTTAAAAATTGAGTGAGGAGATCTGCCCATTTTTAGATTTAATCACTAAAGGTGTAAATATCCCATTCACACTTGAGTGGGGGAGGTCTGTGACCCACATGTGCAATAGTGGGTGACGAATCAGAATTAAACTGACTGCCCCATGGCACTCCTAAAGCAAAGCTTCAACTGTGATTGGTAGACATAAAATTAGGGGAAGGAGCAGGAAGTGATGCAAAAGAAAGTGTCTTTAAAAGAGAGTTACAAGTTCCTGAGTGCAGATTTTACTTGGAGTTGAACTTCCTATGAGAGACAGTTCTTCATTCTTTGGAGTTGAGACTGGAAAAGAATCTCATGACTGGACCTGAGACCCTGTTCCTGTTGAGGCTGTTTTTAAATCTCTTCCTTTGGACTGACATGTGGTAAGTGAAAAGGCTGACTCCTTTCCTGCATTTTCTGAAGAAACTGTCTCAGGAGAGACCTACCTCTTGAGAGAGACGTGGAGGCCAGCCTAAGGACTGTGAAGATTGGATTTGGCTCTCTTCTGATTATAACAGTGAAGATACTTAGCTCTTCCTTTATTGTGAAGATTAATTTGTAATCCCCTGTCTATTTTTATATTTTAATCCCCAAAGCGTAAACCTAGTACTTAAGGAAGATCTACCCATTTTAACCACAAAAAGGTATGAACTAACTACAAAAAGGTATGAACACCCATTTCATACATTGAATGAAGAGGAGTGTCTGCTATGATTGGTAGATGTAAAATTTAGGGGAGATGACACAAGAAAAAAAGGTCTTTCAATAATGGAAACAGAGACACACAGGGAAGCAGTCACTTGGGCTTGGAGCAAAGATAATCAGTCACTCAGACTTGGAGTGAAGACACCTTTTTTGGGGGGGTAATCATAATGATGACATTTTATCTGCAAAGTACAAAAGTTATGAGATAATATGTATATAAACCACAAGATGGTCAGTGAAAGTTATCTGGTTGAAGATCTAGACACTTAGAAAGTACCAAAATGTAGAAATGAGGGAACAAAGCAAACAAACAGAAAACATTTAAAACCCAATAATCTATAAAGTTATTTTATTTGTTAAACACATATATACGCATAAGGCTGATGTGGGAGTAAGACACTTGGCTGTGGAAGTGAACCCCTAGATGAGCTTGTGCAGGAGACCTCAGACTACTTTCCTTTTAGACAGTCACTGTGGTGAATGTAAAGGCTGACTTCTTTCCTTGCCCTTTTTGGAGGTGTGAACCCCAGAGAAAGACCCATCAACTTGAGACTCCTTTCCCCTGACTAGTGCCTTAGAATTTCCAACTGGTTCAGAAGAAGCTGGAGCGTTCTCTCTTCCTCTCTCTCTCTCTCTCTCTCTCTCTCTCTCTCTCTCTCTCTCTCTCTCTCTCTCTCTCTCTCTCTCCTTTTCTTTCTTCCTTAATATCTTCCCTCTATTGTAAAATAAACAACCATAATTCCATTTATTTGAGTAATTCATTTTGGGATTTAGAAATTAAATCCCTGGCAACCATCAATTAAATATATTCAGTCCATATAAATTTAAGAGGACTAACTCTCCCTGCCCAGGTTGAGTCAGGGGCCAGGAGTAAATTACTTAGTGCTTAGGTTATATCTTACTTTGTCCTCTCTCTGATTTTCTTACTTCATTCTTTCTATATTTTGTAAATAAATTGTAAATAAATCTCTTTGGAATAAATTAAATTCTTGGTGACCCTATTTTAAATATAACCCAACCCAACCCTTTTAATAAATAAACCTCTTTTCCCCCTTACAGAGTCCAAATGAGCTGAAATGCTATGAGAAGACTTGGAAGGGCACTGAAGGATAGGTGGATAGAACAGAAGCAAAGCTTCTAAAAGGAGAGGATTGTATTGAGGAAGACAGTGAGAAGATCACAGAATTTGGATAATGTAATCCCATGGCTTCCAATTTCATTCAATCTTGTGACTCTTGGTGAACTCATTTGGGATTTTGGTTTTCTTGGCAAAGATACTAGAGTAGTTTGCCATTTCCTTCTCCAGCTCACTTTACAGATGAGGAAATGGAGGCAAACAGGGTTAAGTGACTTGGCCAGGATCACACTTAGTAAATCTGAGGCCAGATATTTCCTAGCTCTATCCATTGAGCTACTTAGCTGCCTGTAGCTCCCAAACTTTAGGTTCCAGGCAATCTTGAAGTTCATGAATACATAAACCTAAAAGGCAGGAGTCCTAGTCTTAAGAATGCCTCTATCAGTCTCCCAAAGTGAGAGCCTTTTCCCTCATTTTGACATGCAAATGAAGGAATCTTAGCAGAATGTGTGTTCATGTTCCTTCTGAGCAGGGGCTCCTTGTTTTTGTCTTTGGGTAGTGCCTTGCAGGGAGAAAGCCAAGATAGTTATTGCCTAGGATTGGATTTGGAGTTTGGAGAGCACAGATTCAAATTCTGACAAAAACTCTTAATAGCTATGGGACTATTGGGAAGCCACTAACTTCTCTGTTTTTCATTTTTCTTTATAAAATGAAGGGTCTGAATGAGATGACCTCCAGTACCTTTCCAGCTCTAAATCTCTCATCCTATGAATAGAATGTGACCCTAGGCAAGTCATTTAGCTATTTGCCCCATTTTCTCCATCTGTTAAATGAGCTACAAAAGGAAATGGCCAACCACTCCAGTACTTTTGCCAAGAAAATTCCAAATGGGATCACAAAGAGTCAGAAATTGACAGGGGCACTATACCCCCAGAAACCTAGGCGAACTATTATCAGGGAAACTCCCTTGCCCTTGCATCCTTGTGACTCTTAACCTAGAAACACCCAATGACCCCACCCAGGGTCCTGAGATGTTTACCCTCTTTTGTCTTCTAGATTTAAGGTGAACAAAGAAATGAATCTTTATGCCTCCAGGCAGACCCCAGTCAGATGACCACCCCACCCCACCAAATGCCTGAGGGACTAACACTCACTCTGATCTAGACCACACCAGGACCTAACATCTAAAGTGTATATAAACCCCAGAACTGATGTCATCTGGGGGACAGCCTCTCCATCCATGCTGTCCCCATGGAGGAACAACCTTTCCTTTCATGCTGTCCTTCCAGGGAACTGCTCCCTACCTTGCTGTTCCACCTTGCTATCCTCCTGGCCACTCTCAACATTACTTTCTAAATTAATAAATCTCTCTTTTGTTTTTAAGCTAAGTTTGGAGTCATTGCATGCTTGCAAAAGGTATCCTTCCAGATCCCAAAAGGGTATCCTTCCATGCCCATAACAAAATGACTAAAGCAAAGGAACAACAAAATGGATAGAATATGTAAAGTTAAATTTTATATTCCTTGAATTGAATATGTGAATCCATAAACAAGTAAGTATCCCCTCTGCATACTGAAAGTTTCCTTGACTTTTTCTCCTCCCACAGGCAAGATCAGAGACATTTATAAAACAAAAATGTATTTTTCAGGCAGACCATGGGAAAAAGAACACACCTTTCAATGAATAGAAAGCAGTTTCTGAAGTCTCTCTGTTCAAAGGACACTGAGCCCATTGCTATTAAATGGAAATAGATGCTGATATTAATAAAATGTAAATTCATTTGAAAGCAATGCTGAATTTCAATAGCTTTTTCTTATGTATTTTCTCAATTAGTGGATGCTAATAATACAATTTCTGCCACATGGGGTTTATGGATTTCTTTGTTGAAAATGTTGGAAATTACTCAGCTAGCCCTTTCCCCACACACTTTTTTTATAGAAGAGAAAACTAGGGTGCAGAGAGAAAAAGTCAGTCAATTAGAGTCAACAAGTATTTATTACTAAAGGTTTACTATGTGTCAGGCACCATGCTAAGTGATGGAGATACAAAGAGGGAAAAGACAGTCTCTGCTTTTGAAGAGTTCATAGTCCAATGGGAGGGACTACATGGAATTAATGAGGCACCTACAAGATGTACAGTCATTGGAGACAAAATTTAAACCCAGCCTCTCTGCCTCTGAGATTGAGCTTCCTTCCTGTACAGTTTCTTGGTACATAACCAGTCAGACTAGAGAAGAAAACTTGCCTTGGACAGTGATGGGAAATGAGAGTTGGGTTGAAAGAAAACATTTCAGAATCTCTGCTCTAGATCAACCTATGGACACACTGTTGTGTTGCATTATGGTGACTTCTCAGTCAGTCAATCAGTCAAGAAACATTTATTCAGCACCTACTATGTGTCAGGCACTGTAGTCCTCAGGATGCCTTGGGACAATAGAGTTGTCTCTTAAGCCCTTACCTTCTGTCTTAGAACCAATATTGGTTTGTCAACATGGAAATATAGAGATCCCCAGTTTATTTAGTTTGAGTGTAGAAACCCCAGGTTTTGACCTTGTCACAGGAGAGGTTTCCCCCTGAGGGAAGGTCCCTCTTCACCAGACAGTGAATTTCCTGGTAGTTTGGGTGGGAACAGCTAATCCCATCCAATATTAAACATCCCTTTTGTCCCAATGGTTTCTCCCCCTAGGCTAAGGTCCATGACCAAGGTGGCCCAGCCCTGGGTTTGGTCTTTCCCTTTTGTGTCCATTGTGGGGTATCAGCCCCTCACAATTATTCCTGTCTGGAACTCCTCATTTTCCTTTCTCACCATTGTAAAGTCAATCAACTGCCCCTCTAATCCTAAGCCCCCCAGGCCATCTAGAGTGGTATATAGGTTCCCCAAGTTCTTTTGTTCCTCCTAGTCCATCCTGAGTCCCTGGCACTCCCTGGGGCTAGCGACCAGGGCATCTTGACTCTGTGCAGTCTTGGGAAACAGCTGTTGTCCCATTAGTAGCGCTAGTCCCTTTTCCCTTAATTAAAGTGATTTTTGACTATTTAATAGTTCTGTGTTTTTTCTAGTTGACAGGTTCTAAGGCAGAAGAGTGCTAAGGGCTTGGCAATGGGGGTCAAGTGACTTGCCCAAGGTCACATAGGTAGGATTTGAACTAGTAGTTCTTAAACTTAAAAAATGCTAATTAACTGGCAGGTGAGAGAGATATCTTAGAGAGAGAAATGACAGGAATAGCTGAGGCCAGATTTTAATCCAGGACCTCTGGTCCCTAGCCCTGACTCTCAATTCATTGAGTCACCTATCTACCCAATGGACAATCAAGTTTTTGACCTTTTTTTGTTATTGTTTTTTTAAACCCTTTCTGTCTTGGAGTAATACTGTGTATTGGTTCCAAGGCAGAAGAGTGGTAAGGGCTAGACAATGGGGGTTAAGTGACTTGCCCAGGGTCACACTGGGAAGTGTCTGCGTCCAGATTTGAACCTAGGACTTCCCATCTCTAGGCCTGCCTCTCAATCCACTGAGCTACCCAGATGCCCCCTGGAGAATCAAGTTTTGACCACAAGTTGTGGAGTATATTCAGCATCTGGTCTATAGATAGCATTTAATAAACGCCTATTGACTTGGCTTTCTGAGGATGAGATTTCCTGTCCTGTCACTAATTCTGTGTTTCAATCAACAAACATTTATTAAGCACCTACTATGTGCTTGATATGTGCAAGCCAGGGTGTCAGGTTTACCAGCTAGTCCCTGTCCTGTCCGAATTTACTGGCCATGCCTTAGGAGGGATTCAATAGACACCCAGCCCCCAAGAAAAGGGAGAGTGGAGGAGCCCACAAGCATCTTGTCGTTTACATTCTAATGGAGAAAGACAACATGTCAAAGGGGAGCTGAAAAGTGGGGCAGAGGTTGGGGGCGGGGGGGGGGGTAGGGGGGGGACCAAGATGTGGTACTTAAAACCGGAGAAAAAGGCGCTAGGCAAGAGCTCACTAGTGGGGGAAGGAGCCCTCAAGGGAGGAGGCAGAAGGCAGTCGAGGCATAGTGACCGACCAAGTCAGGAGAATCAGGGCGTTAGCAACTTGGTAAGGGATGCATGGGGAGCAGACAGGGCTGAGCATCCATGGCATCCAAACTGAGCCTCGAGGGATAGCTAAGAGTCCTGATTTCTTAATCAGGGCAGAGGGGAGCATGCCAAGCGATGGGAACTGGGGGAGGGAGAAGCCCATGCTTCCGCCGCCCTCTCCCCGACTTCCCTAGCATCTTGCTTCTTCTCTGCAGTCCCTAGAGAGGAAGCGTAACTGCTCTCCTCTCCTTTCTGCTCCCATTTCTCCGTATTTTTACTGTCTCCGTCTACCACACAGTTTCTTGGTCATCAAGTGAGATTTCCCTTTAAGATGTGCTGGAGCAAGTGTACCGATTTATCCTCATGCCTGGAGGGTGAAAAAATGTTGAAAAACACAGCTCCAGATTTCCCCACCCCCACCCCACCCCTCTGCAGATGAAGCTTTTTTCTCTCTCTAAGAGCCTTCCAGCTTTAGGAGGGATGATCGAGTTAGAGCTGGAAGGGCCCCTAGGGATGGTCCTCTAGTCTAACCTCATTTTACAGATGAAGCAACTGAGGCCAACACAGGGAACTAACTTATTCCAAAATTGTTTCAACATTCTACGATTTTTTTTTTGCTTTTAAATTTAGACATTTATTCTGCTAAATTCACAAATTTAACATAGCTTTTTTTAAAGCAAAAAACAAAAATCAACACCAAAAGCCCATAAGGCAGCAGCATCTCCAAGATCAGTCCAACCCATACTTATGGATTGAGGCAATTGAAGGTTCCTAGGCAGACTCCTGTTGTAAATGACCTATTCGGGGAGTTTAGGTAGTTGAAAGGGTTACATGAACGTTTTTCCAGGCCAAAAGAGTCATAGCATGTTTATAGACAGTAGAGGATAAGTCAGTAAAAAGGGAGAGATGGAAGAAAAGGGAGAGCAGGATGAGAGGGGACGATCTGTTGGATGAGATGGGGTGGGATGGATAGGTAGATGGGAGAGCCTCTGTAAAGAGTAAGGCCACCTCATTATGTGAAACAAGACAGAAGGAGGAGAGTGACAGAAAGGAAGCTTGCTGTCTTTGGAACAGGAGTTCCATGGAGGGAGGGCTAGGTGGAGGTGGGAGGGAAGGGAAGATGGGAATGAGGAAATGAGTGAGTGGTAGAGGGTGTGGAATGGGGCTTGGATAATGATCTAGAAGAGTTCAGAGATCTTGAGATGTGAAGTGTTTGAGAATGTTCATCTTGAGTTCATCCTTGAGCAGAGGGAACCACTGCTCTACCCTCAAAGGACAGGTAGAATGGAAGGTGGGAAGCCTGAAGTCTAAGGGAGGATTTTTCTTCTTTGCACTGGAGGTTCTCCATATGCTAACTGGGAGATTGGGCTGGCAGCAGAAGGTAGAAGATGCCTTGTGCTGGTACAGATGGAAGTGGTTGCTTTGGGGCAGATGGAAGATCCCTGCCATGGTCCCAAGCAGTCTTTTTTCAGGGAACACACTGTGCTGAGCAGGAGATGGAAGGCTCAGGGAGCTGGGGCAGGCAAGTTCAAATTTTACCTCTGTATGACTCTGGAAAAGTTATTTCAGCTCTATCTGCCTCAGTTTCCTCAACTGCAAAATGGGGATGATAATAACTGTGAGGATCAAATGAGACAATATTTGCAAACCCCTTGGTACACAGTAGGCACTAATAAATAAATGTTTGTTCCCTTTCCTGAGCTTTTCTTTCCTCCCTCCCTCCTTCCTTCCTTCCTTCCTTCCTTCCTTCCTTCCTTCCTTCCTTCCTTCCTTCCTTCCTTCCTTCCTTCCTTCCTTCCTTCCTTCCTTCCTTCCTTCCTTCCTTCCTTCCTTCCTTCCCCTTACCTTTCTTCTTTGACTCAATACTCTGTATTGGTTCCAAAGCGGAAGAGCAGTAAGGACTAGGCAATGGGGGTTAACACACTGAGGTCATATTTGAACCCAAGACCTCCTGTCTCTCAATCCACTGAGTCACCTACCTGTCTGGCTTCACTTTCTTTACCCTGAAAATCAGCTGGTCAAACCAGATGGTCCTCTTTACATTAACAATCTGTTAGAAAATTCTTTGGAGTTGTTGAATTCTCTGAGTATTCTAAATGCTTAATGAAGTAGGCTAGATTCAGATCTTCCTAGAGTGCTCTTCAAGTTGCTGCCCAACATTCAGGAGATGTTACATGCTCTCCTCTCCCCTACTCCTTCAGACTATTGTTCCAGAAAGGAGGGAAGAAGAGATTCAGGGGCAGTGAATAGGGTTTTGTCCTCAGGGCCCCCAAATCCCTTTGACTTTTTTCCTTCTCTAAAGTCTTTTTCTCAGATTTGGCCCAAGGTGACTTTAACTCCACCTGGATCTAGTCTAACTCAAAGGGACTGCAGTAGGCTGGGCTGACAGCATGACTCAGATTTCAATGAAGACTGGAAGTAGTTGACTCCTCTTGTTCCAGGGGAGCCACTGATGAGGTCAGATCTGTGTAAGAGCCAGCTCTCTGGGACCTTAAACATAGGAGTTACCTCTGATGATGTCAAAACACAAATGGCGATTTCCATCCCACCTAGGAAGGAATGAGACTGTGGCAGTTGGATAAGTTTCTGTGATCAGAGAAAAGGGAAAGGAGGAAAGGAGTGTGAGGGTACAACTAGAGGGAAGACACAAAATGAGGAATTAAGGACCACTAGATTTGGAAGAAGTGGCCCAGAGGGAGCAACTACGTGGCTCAGTGGCTAGTGAGCAGGCCTGGGTTCAAGTGTGACCTCAAATGCTTCCTAGCTGTGTGAGCCTAGACAAGACACTTAATCCCAATTGCCTAACCCTTATCATTCGTCTGCCTAGGAACCAATACATAATATTGATTCAAAGACTGAAGATAAGGGTTTAAGAAAAAAAAAAATTGTGGGCTTGGGAGTCAAGACATGAATGATCATTTGGATTAGTACTAAACTTTATAGCTCAGGGCTTTGGTGTTAGATGACATTCCCTGAGGCAGGAATTATGTTTGTCCTGTAGGTGAGACTAATCTTCCCTTAAGAGGTTTAGAATCATCTTCCAGACTTAAGTGGTTCAGCAGATGAATGTTGAGACCCTTGGCATAGGCTCCTAGTAGCCTAAGTTCTTTTTTTGGTTTTGTTTTTAACCCTTACCTTCCATCTTAGAATCAATACTGTGTATTGGTTCCCAGGCAGAAGAATGGTAAGGGCTAGGCAATGGGGGTCAAATGACTTGTCCAGGGTCACACAGCTAGGAAGTGTCTGAAGCCAAATCTGAGCCCAGTACCTCTCATCTCTAGACCTGGCATATTGAGCCACTTAACTGCCCCTCTAGCCTAAATTCTAAAAAGAGGAGGCAGGAATTATTTTCTCTCTGGTGAAACCAAATGGAAGCTACAATCAAGTAAATCAATGCTCTGTCCTGGCTGACTATCCTTTCCATGTGATGGCAAAGCTCCTTTTGTTAGATAGTTCAAGGAGTATCTTATTTCATCCAATTCTGAACATGTAGCATTAAACTAGAGGAATCAGTCTTGGCCTCCGACAACTCCTCTTGCCTCCCAACTTTATGAGCTAGCCACAAAAAATTGAATGATCCCATTATTTTAGATGAGGCACTGGGTGACTTGCAGAAGGTCACACAGTAGCATAGTGGCAATGGAAAGCCACTGGAGGTATGGAAAGAATGCTGGCTTCCTTCCTTGGATCTCATATTCTTTCCTTGAAAAATGAGAGGCTAAGTCTACTGCAATGGTTATCAAAGTGTGTTTGGGGATACAAGACCCCTTTAGACCCTTCAAAGACAAAATGAGACCTAGGACATGAATTAGGATCCCAGCTCTGCTACTCACTATATGTATGACATTGGGCAAGATATTAGAGCTCCTTGGGCACTTGGTTCCTCATATGTAAAATGAGGGTGCTATACTCAAGATTCTGTAAGGTCTCTGCCAGCTACAGAGCTATAATCTGATGGTTTTTACTCTTTCTTAGTTCAGTGTGTTTTCCACCAAGCCACAGGACCAACATCCATGGAAGAGATCACACAAAAAGACAATGAGAGGCAAAATGACTCTTGGGTCTATTGCCATTCTGATGCTAGTTTAGGAGTCTGTAAGAAGGCATCCTAGTGTGGTAGACTGAGTCCTTGACCAGAATTCAGGACTTCTGGATACTACTCTTTGCTCTATGGGACTTTAGGCAAATAGCTGTATTTCTTTGTGTCTTAGTTTTCTAATCTATAAAATGGAGCTAATTAAATGGGAGGTGCCTTCCCTATCTTACAAGGTGTGTATACTTACAAATAATCATCAACTACTTTCCTAGTGTATACTGGGACATCAGGTTCTTCCTCCCTTCATTATCAGGAGGATTATGTCTGAATACCTAGTAAGTAATTACATTCCTCATTGGACTAAGTTTCCATAGCTAGACCCCTTGGGTCATAGGGTTTTATAACTGGAAGGAACTTGGAGATAAGCAAAAGAGAAAGAGAAGAAAAGCAAAGTCCCTTGCTCTCAAGGAGCTCACAGTCTAGAGCAGTGATTCTCAACCTTTCTAATGCCGTGACCCCCCAAAACAGTTCTGTATTCTCATTGCTACAAATCAAACATAATTTAAACATAGTGATTAATCACAAAAACAATATTTAATTATATGTTGAGAAATATTAATCCATCAGGAGGCAGCCTGAGCGCTGGGGTGGGAGGTAAGTCCTGCCTGGGGAGGGGGTCCGCAGATGCTGCCTTCTTCCTGTTGTCTCCCTCCAGCTTGAGCTAAGGCTTCACTTTGCTGGGGTTACTTGGCTCCGTTATCCGCTCCAGTAGTTATCCGTTCCAGGACTCATTCTTAACCAGAGCCAGGCCCCTGTGCTCTCCCTGGGTCTCTGAGTCCGGTCTCCAGGCAACAGGGGAAATCCATCACCCCTCATAGGGGGAGGGCTGCTGATAGGTAACTAATATTAGTACAATGTGCAGGCATCAGGGTCCCTGTTCTTTCCGAGATCTTGCTGTAAAGTAGCGCGATTTCTCAGCAGCTAAAGCCATAGGAAATATGTATTTTCCAATGGCTTTAAGCAACCCCTGTGTTTTAGTCATTTGACCCTCGACACCCCACCCCCACCCCCACCCCCACTCCCCCACCCCCGTCTCAACCCATAGGTTGAGAACCGCTGGTCTAGAGAGAGAACATGAAAATACTTCTGTACAAGCAAACTAGATACAGGATAAATTATGAGATATTCTTAGATGGAAGGAACTAATGGTTTTTAAAAACTGTTTCAATGTCCTTCTCAATAAAAGGCAAGAGCCAAGGAACTGACAGATGGGAACCTTCCCCACAGACATTTCTCGCCTAATGTTGCAGGCATACAGCTGAAATTGGTCTAGATCTACAATGGCCACTAACTAGAAGGCTTGTCTACCTGAGCACGCCCTGTAGAACTAAGCCTCATATGTACAATATATTCTAAAACAGGAGTTGGATATCTTGAAGAGCTGGTGGCTTCCTTGTGGAAGAGTTTCAGTATCACCAATGCCATTTATGAAACACCTACTGTGTGCGGGACACTAGACTACAAGGGAAGCAGGACGCCACTATAGGGTCTTGGACTATTTCAGATGGTCCTGATTTTAAGAAAAGAAAATGCTAATGCTTTTAATGAAGCTTTGAAAGGGGGTAGACAGACTTTTGACAGATTACATTTCAAAATGTGGAGCTTGGAAATGATTGTATTTGCTCTATTTATGTATTACAATTAAAGTTCTTTGAGAGATTGGTTTGGGGTAAGAATATCAATTTCACTTTTTTTCTTTTTAAGTAATTGATTATTTCACTTACACGTAAAAACAGTTTTTGACGATTGTTTTCGGGCATTTTAGGATTCAGATTTCCTCCCTCTCTCCCTTCTTCTCACCTTCCAGAGACAGGAAATAGTCCGATATAAGTTATACCAGTGCTTTCATGCAATACGTCAGAAATATACATTTATTGATTTAGGCTAGCATTATAACCATGAAGTGGATAGATCAGTGGCCCCCTCAAATGACCAAAGACCCCGAAACTCGGGGTCTATAAATACAATTTGGAAGCTCATTTATTCAGTCCCTTCCTTGACCATCTCAAGACATCTCTCTTGGTAAATAGCTAATTAGGCAGTGGCCCATCAAACTCTCACCCCTCCCCACACCATAGGTGATGGAGAACATGGACATCTAGCATCCAAATTTTGTTAAAAGGAAGCTATTTCTTGGGATTCCTTAGAACAAAGAAAACTTAAAAAGCAGTAGGCTGGAAGGAGTCTTTGACCCAGAACCCAGACCCAGGAATACACAGGAATTCTCTCTAACACATGACTTTTGTATAGAAATGAATATAGTATATGAAAAATAACTTCTTACATATGGCACAACCCCTGACTTCCAGGGGCTAATGGACTATTTATGATCTAACTCTGGAAAGAGAACATATCTATGTCATACATGCTTTAGTGATGGTGGTTGAATGAATGTTTTTGAAGGTAATGGTACAAGCTGACATATCCCAGGGGCTACTAAGTGGGCAGTGTACACATCATTGTTTCCAACGAATCCAAAATCAACAACAACAAAAAAAATTGATAAAACTTTGTAGAATCTCAATATCCCTCCATAATTAATCATCTAGTCTTTGCCTAAAGACCTCTAGGGAGATGGAATCCAGTATCTACAGAGACAGCCCATTCAACTTGAGGATATTGGAGACTATAAATTGAATCTTTTGGACTCAATACTTTGACATTCCTTAGGCACCAAACTATTGTCTTCTACTTTGGCTTCTGAGCTCCATGTTTGAGAACTTCTTTCAGTGGTGGGGTCCACTGTCTGTGATCCTGTCCCACACATACCTAAACACAGCTATCAAGTTCCACCTAAGATTCCTCTTTTCCAAGTTAGCCTTCCTCTACCTTCTTAAATCAATCCCCATACTGGCTGAACTTAAGGTCATTTTATCATTCTGGTTACTTTTTCTGGACTTGCTCTGATGGGAATCTAGCCCTAAATGGACACAATATGAATATATGGGGCAAATACAGAATTCCTTGACTTTTAAAATTCTATGTAGGGGGAAGCTGGGTGGCTCAGTGGATTGAGAGCCAGGCCTAGAGATGGGAGGAAATACGTTCAAATCTGGCCTCAGACACTTCCAAGCTGTGTGACCCTGGACAAGTCACTTAACTCCCACTGCCTAGCCCTTACCACTCTTCTGCCTTGGAGCCAATACACAGTATTGACTCCAAAATGGAAGGTAAGGGTTTAAAAAAAAATTCTAAGTAGCCTGGTAGGAGCTCAGTATTTGAAATTGGACAGCTTAACTTCTAGACCCAACTCCTCTGTTATATGAATTCTGAACCTTGGGTTCTTCATCTATCAAATGGGGCTAATCATCCTCAAAAGGGACATCAAGGGGAGCAGATGAAGTAGTGCCCTTGAAAGTTGGATACAGATGGGAGGGATTATTATAATTATGATGATTATTATCTATATAGATTCCATTCAAGAAACATTTAAAAATTTTTATTCTTATTTTTCAGTTCCAAATTCTCTCCTTCTCTCCAGCTTCTTCACTCATAGAGAAAGCAAGAAATATGATATCTTTTATATGTTTGAAGTCATGCAAAACATTTCCACATTAGCCACAATTCAAGATAAAATGCAAGGAAAAATTAAGAAAAGAGAAAAAATATATTCTTCAATCTGCAATATAAGTTCATCAGTTTCCTGTATGCAGGAGGATAGTATTTTACATTATTTCTTTGGAATTGTAGTAGATCATTGTATGGAACAGAGTTAGTAAGTCTTCCACAGTTAATTATCATTACAATATTGCTATTAGTGTGAACAATGTTCTCATGGTTCTGCTCACTTCACTTTTCATCAGTTCATATAAGTCTTTCCAAGTTTTTTTTGTTTTGTTTTGTGATCATCCTCTTCATCATTTCTTATGACCCAATATTAAGCACTTACTGGGTATTAGGTGATGGGGATAGAAAGGAAAAAGCCATCAAGGAGTCTATATTCTGGTGGAAGGATGCTTCTTGTTTTTAGAGAGCTGCATATAACCCATGATCTAGGATGCTAGGCTCTTAATTTATACCAGTTGCCTTTTGGACATCTTCTTGAACTGGATGTCCTAGAGGTACCTCAAATTTAATAGGTACAAGACTGAAATCTTCCCCTAAAACTCGTTTTCCCCCTCTTCTCAATTTCTCTATTACTGTTGAGGTCACTATCATTCTCTTAGGTATCCAGATTCATAATCCAAATGTCATCCTCAACTCCTCATTCTCACCTAATCTGTTTTCAAATGCTGTCATTTTTACCTTCATAATTCCTCTTATATATATGCATATGTATATATTCTCTTCACATAGCCACCACCCTGTTCAGGCCTTCAATATGCTTGATATCTTTTGTTTTTGGTCTTCCTGCCTCAGTTGTCTAACTAATCTACTCTTATACTTTACTTCTTTCCCACTAACTGTGATTCAGTCTTTGATCCAGACTTCCTTGCTGTTTTTCAACTGGGATGTTCCATCTCCTTTCTTTGTGAATTTCCATTGGCTTTCCCTATGCCTGAAATCCTCTCCTTCTTTACTTCTCCCTCAGTTTTCCTAGCTTTCCTTGAGACTACTCAAAAGTCACTTTCTGCAGGAGATCATTCTTGGTCCCCTCATCATCTGCCTTCCCTTCTGAAATCTACTCCTTATATGTTATCTAATTTCTCTCTCTCTCTCTCTCTCTCTCTCTCTCTCTCTCTCTCTCTCTCTCTCTCTCTCTCCCTCTCTCTTTCTCCCCCTTCCCCCGTCATATTATACATATCAATATCTATATATATTATCTAATTTTTCAATATCTATGTATCTGTTTCCTATATATAGAAACATATCTGTATATTATGTATCTGTTTCCTATATATAGAAATATATCTGTATATTTAATCTACTTAGTATATTTCTCGTAGATATCTATTTATTCCCATGTTGCACCTCCCATTAAAATGAGAGCCCCTTGAGAGCAGGGGCTGTTTTTGTTTTTCATTGTATGCCTAGCCCTTATTGCAATTACTGATAACCTGGTATGCTCAGGCATTTCAGGCATGTCCAACTCTTCATAACTCCATTTGGGGTTTTCTTGGCAAAGATACTGGAGTGGTTTGTCATTTTCTTCTTCAGTTCATTTGACAGATGAAGAAACTGAGGCAAACAGAGTTAACTGACTTGGCCAGGGTCACCCAGTCAGTAAGGGTCTGAGGCTAGACTTGAATTTAGGAAGATGAATCTTTCTGACTCCAGGTGCAGAATTCTGTGTTATCTAGCTGCCCTGTCTGATACTGAATAAATGCATAATAAAAATTTGCTGACTGACTGACTGACTGATCAGTTTATTTGGGGGCAATTTCTCCAATCAGATCTCTTTGATTTCTTTTGCTCCCACACAATGTTGTCTCTAGGAAATATTAGAAAAGAAATAAAACCAAACCAAATATATCTCTTGTCTAGATCTTCTAACAGTAGGTAAAAAAGATAAATAGCTTCTATATATACACTCAGGGTAACTCAAGTTACCTTTCAGGTAAAAGAAGACTATTCTACTGCTTTCAAAAGCTAAGCAAACAAACAAGTAAATATTTGTTTATATATTTACTTTATATATATATTATTAAGCATCTATTTTATACATAGTTACTTATGTTTTAATTATATATATATATATATCAATCAATAAACAAGTAAATAAATGAGTTAGCAAATAAATGTTTGAATAAATAAATAAATAGGTTAAGAAATGAGTTGAAGAACCTACAGCAAGGTAGGTAAAGGACCCTAACATAAAATAATCATAAAGCATTTAGCACGGTGCCTGGCACCTAGTGGGCACTCAATAAATGCTAGTTGCTTTTTAAAGACTTAGCACAGAGCCTGGTACTTAGTAGGTGATCTATAAATACATATTCTTTCCCCTTTCCCTAAAACCCTAGGATTTGGAAAAGACCTCCCATAGGACATGGCACCTGAGCTAAGTAAGCCCTGACAGAAGCTAGGAACTCTAGGAGGCATTCCAGGCAAGGAAGACAACATTTACAAAGGTACCTACATGAGAAATGGCCTTTGAAGTTCCAGAATCAGCTAGGATGCTAGTTTGGCTAAAATGTGGGAAGAAGAGTAATAAGAGATTAGTTTGGAGGAGTACATGGGACAAATTGGAGGTGGGAACTGAAAATGAATGATGTCGTCCCTCTGTTGCCTGGGTAGCTCCATATCAATCTTAGGAAAACAGGAAGGAGCTTGTTTATGGGAAGGGAAGGGACTATACTTTGAACTAGTGCTTAACATGAAGGGGATTGACTTTGTGTTTTGTTGCTTTTCTTGGTGGCATTTTCTAATAAGTTGAAAGTCCCATTGAATAACATTGCTGTTCCCTTGTTTCAGAGGCTTAAATTTGTGACTCTAAATGTCGCTTTTTGGGACTGTCATGAAATTGTTCAATGAATGGCTGCCTTACAATGTTATTGTTTTCTACCTTACTTGTGCCTGGGAAAGCAAAAACAAAAAAAGTGCTTTAAAATATAAAATTTTTATTAATGCAAATGATATGGGAGCTAGAATGTGAAGGGTTTTAGTGCCAGCCAGTTTATATTTTATCAGAGAGGCAATAGGGAACCACTGAAGATTTTAGAGTAGGAGGGTAACATGATCTCTAAAGAATCAAAAGTGCAGGGAATCCAAAGGCCACTGGACAAACATGTAACGGGTTTAAGTTAGTTGGAACATTTTACAAAAAATGACTTACATGCAAAAAACTACACTATCAAAGAAATATGTCAACTTGAAAAAAGAGGACTAACAAGTAGGAACAACAAGGCTCTTTAATCAGAGGGAGGAACTATAGTTTGGGGGTCACCATACAATGGCTGTCAAAGTGCAAAAGTGCCTACATCAAAGCAGAAGGATCTGGGTTTTACATACACTTTAACAGAGGATAACTATATAGCTCTGTGGATTAAGCATCAGATCTAGAGATGAAAGAGCCTGAGTTCAAATCTGACCCTAGACACTTCATAGGTGTTTGAATATTAAAAACTACTCAGACTGTATTTTAGAAGATTTGATTTAGCTATTTCCTTATTGTAACAATGGAGATACTTGGTCTAACAAGAATAAGGAATGTCTTGGGAACTTTACATTACTCCACCCATACTTAGACATACTTTACGGGAAGGTAAAGTTGTAAACTCCTGATTGAACAATGAAGGTACTTAACTCATACCTTATAGTGAAGCTAGAACCTTAAGCTAGGTCTATTTTTAGATCTAATACAAAAGGGTGTTAAGTACCTGTAAAGGTTAAATTAATCACAAAAAGGTCAAGTAACTCACACAAGGTAAGCTTAACAAAGAAGTGTGAAGTACCTCAAAAGACATAATCTAACCAGAGAAGCTGAGAACTAAAGAATGGCCCTTCCTAGATAAAGTGTCTACTATGATTGGTAGACATAAAAATTTAGGGGAGGTGACATAAGAGAAAATTCTCTTTGAAAGGAGGCTAAAAGTCAGTTCAGGATTATTCTGAACTCAGTTCAGGAGATTGAGTTCAGTGGAGTACTGGAACCCAGCTTGGAGACGGTCTCGTGGTGAGTGATGACTGACTCCCTTTCTCTTAGGCTCAGGGAGGCCACTTTGGCCAAGCCCCTTTAACTACTGTCTGGCTCAGCCTGAGCCAGAGCAGTTTAAATTAACTCTCTCTCTCTCTCTCTCTCTCTCTCTCTCTCTCTCTCTCTCTCTCTCTCTCTCTCTCTCTCTCTCTCTCTCTCTCTTCCTTAATTACTTCCCTCTATATTAATTAAAATCTACATAATTCCCAGCTGACTTGGGTATTTTATTATTTGGGAATCATCCCTGGTGACCAATTATTTAGATTTCAAGTCAAACCCTTATTTAGATTTCAAGTCAAGACACTAAAATTATCTTTACAGTGTGTACCCTAGGCAAGTCATTTAACTCTGATTGCCTAGTCCTCTTTTGCCTTGGAGCAGTATGGATTCTAAGATGGAAGGTAAGGGTCTAAAAAAAGAGATATATACACTTCAATAGGAGATTGTGACCAGTGAGGGTAGCAACAGGGAGAAGTGAGTAATATTGGATGAGAATAAAGGCTCTAGATATGATTAAAACCTGATTGAATCAAAGGTTCTAGAAGTGGTAATTTTCTAGAGATATCACAAGACCTGCTCCAGCCATGAGGTCAGTGTGGTCAAGGTAGCCCCTTCTGATAACTACATTTAATATATTTGATCCTAAAGTTACAGACAATCCAAATTCTGCTTTGGTTTCCACAAAATATTAATAGCTCTTGAAGAAGGCCATTAGTCTCTTGAGTTGATTATCTATGGAGTGGTTCAAAGAATAGCATCATTAAGCTCTTCCAAGATGAGTAGAAAGAAATGGGTTATAAGCTGGAAATGGATATGTAAACTCCTTGAGGGCTAACCACTTCTCATCTTTGTCATTGGCCCAGTGTTTATTCAGTGCCTACTAAAATGAAATGAAGTGAAACAAATTCAGAGGATAGATAGACTATTCACACAGAAAATCAGGAGCCCATCAAAAATGCTGTTAAGTTTTGGCACCCTCAACCTGGAGACAATGCCATGGGGAAACTGGGTGCTAATTTCCCACATATGCCATCCACCGGTCATTTTGGCATCACATTTCTTAGTGCTAACCCTCCTCTCCTTTCCAAAACACACACACACACACATACACACACACACACACACACACACACACACACTCACACACACACACACACACACACTCACACAGTCACACATATTTGATCTTGTGAACAATCTTGGGAATGGGAATTGGCTTAAAGGAAGACACTTTAGGCTCCTGCTTGATGTTAAGAGATGGGAAAGAAATCTGCCCACCAGCCTGAGACCCAAAGAGAATAAGGGAAAGACATGAGTAGAACAGAAGGACTGGGTGTCCTATGGCTCTTGGCATTTCCCTCTGGCATCTGCTTTTCACAATTTTTGAGTGCTAATTGGCCAACACTCCCCTGTACTGACGCTTTCCTTGGGAACTCTGGCTGTGTTGCTTCAGGCTGCTACTTAGATCTATTTTGGGGTGCTTTGAAAACACAGGAGGATATACAGTCTTTCGTTTCATAGTCACGCCCAGTGTCCTGTTTCTTTTCAGATAAAAAAATCTGCTAGTCTCTGCTCCTGCTTTCTTGGGGGAGGTGGAAAGGAAGATAGAGGCAGAAAGGTTCTAGGCTAGGATGAGAGTTAAACCTTGGTGATATCTCTCTTTTATGTGAAGAGATCATAATCAGAATTTCAGAACTGGAAGGAACCTTGGGGGTTGACCAGTCCCATCCTTTCATTTTACAGAGGAGGAAACTGAGACCTGGAATGAGAAAAATTCGTAATGAGAGTTAATAATAAATATCAAACTAGGGGGCAGCTAGGTAGCTCAGTGGATTGAGAGCCAGGCCTGGAAATGGGAGGTCCTAGGTTCAAATCTGACCTCAGACACTTCCTAGCTGTGTGACCCTGGGCAAGTCACTTGACCCCCATTGTCTAGCCCTTCCCACTCTTCTGCCTTGGAACCAATATACAGTATTGATTCCAAGACAGAAGGTAAAGGTTTAAAAATATATATATCAAACTAGAATTAACTGAGGTCTCTTACCTTCCAGTCCAATATTCTTTTCATTATATCAAGCCACTTCCTTGTCCAGTTGCCATTGAATGAACTTGTTATTTAGAGGAATGGAATCCTGACAATCTCTGAGTTTTTTTTTTAACACTTTTTAAAAAACCCTTTTTAAACTTGGTATTATTTCTAAGATAGAAGAGAGGCAAGGGCTAGGAAACTGGTGTTCAGTGACTTGTCCAGAGTTACACAGCTAGGAAATATCTAAGGCCAGATTTGAATCTAGGTCCTCCTGACTCCAGACTCTATCCACTATGCTACCTAGCTACCTTCTGGAATCCATTCAATCTTGATATTTTCATTATTGTCAACTCTTATAATCAGAGAGCTACAGTAAGTCCTGAAAACCAAAGAGCCACAGTGTGTTCAGTCATATTGTTAATTTCCTTTAAAAGAGAGAAAACAAAGACACATATTTTAGGGTTGGAATAGCATCAAGTCTGGGGAGGAGGAAGAGGAGGAGGAGGAGGAGAAGGAGGAGGAAGAGAAAGAGGAGGAGGAGGAGGAGGAGGAGGAGGAGGATGAGAGGAGGGGATGAGAGGAGGAGGAGGAGGAGGAGGAGGAGGAGGAGGAGGAGGAGGAGGAGGAGGAGGAGAAGGAGGAGGAGGAGGAGGAGGAGGAGGCCGCTGCAGGTTTTATAGTATTCTAAGAGGGGATGGAGGTCTCAGATTGGGCAATAAGGGTGGAAACTTCTGCCTAGTAACAGGAGATGTTTTCCTCAACTGCTTGGGATGTAGACCAGGATGTAACTTTGATAATGATTGAAGATGGCAGCCTTAGACTTATCTACAAGGACTCAGGGACCTCTTGGGGCTGGTCTGAATCATTCTTGAGCAGGAATACCTGCAGTGTTATTTCTTGTTTTATCAGTTTAATCCTGATGTTCCTCATCAAGATCTAGAATCTAAGGCAATTCTAATAACACAAAGCCATCAGAGATGGTACCACTCTGACATTATAAAAGACTAATCAAAAGTTTGCAGCCTAAAAGAAAAATGGCACCCAGGTTCTTCCTAGAGGGCCAAATAAAAGAAGCAGCAGAATTGATTTTTATCAGGTGTCCAAAGGAAGAAACATAATTTCATGGAATGCTAGGTCCTCTTGCATTGTGCTGCCAAGAAACTGCAGAAAGACTTGAATTCAAGATAATTGTAGTTTATGCACCAATATCTGTTGTGGAAGATGAAGAAGAGAAGAACTTGCCAAATCTGCCAAATTCCACTGACAGAGAAGAGGCAGTATGACAGTGGATAGAGATCCAGACTTCTTCAGAACAGCCTTAGTCAAAGTTTTGGGTCTCTACTGACTGTTCCTCACATGGAACACTCCATCTCCTGACTCCTTGTCTTTGCATTGGCTGTTCCCTCCCACCTGGAGTGCTCTCTCTCCTCATCTCTTCCTCTTGGTTTCCTTGACTTTCTTTAATATTCAACTCAGATCCCATCCTTTCTGTAAGAAGTCTTTCTCACTCCACCTTCTCTGCTATTAGTGTCTGTCCTCTGAGATGATCTTCTATTTATACCATGAATGTTGTATGAATATAGTTGTTTGCATGCTAGGGATGTGAACTCTTTGGGGGAAGGAGCTATGTTTGTGTCCTTTGTATACTCAGCACTTCGGACAGTGCCTGGCTCATTAGTAGTTGCTTAATATTATTGACTGACTAATATACTGGCTTTGTGATCCTGGTCAGATATTAAATGTTTCAGGGTTCCCAGAAAAATTTCCAAAACTAAACCACAGTAGGCAGCTAGGTGGCTCAGTGGATTGAGAGCCAGACCTAAAGATAGGAGGTCCTGGGTTCAAATTTGACCTCAGACACTTCCTAGCAATGTGACTCTGGGCAAGTGACTTATCCTCCACTGCCTAGTTCATACCACTATTTTGCCTTTGAACCAAATTTTAGTATTGCTCTAAGATGGAAGGTCAGGATTTTAAAAAAAGATTAGATTGTAAAGCAGATATCAAATTGTTTGGTGGAAGAATTTTCTCACTGGGAGTTCCCTATTCTAATCAGTTAAAAATCAATATGTAGTTGTTAAACTCCTTTGTGCCAGGTACTGTTCCAGTTGCTGGAGATAAATCTATATTTATATGTATAAAGAATGAGAAAACTGCCATTTTATTTTTTTTTAAACTCTTACCTTTTATCTCAGAATCAATACTGTGTATTGATTCTAAGACAGAAGAGGGATAAGGGTTAGCAATTGAGATTAAGTGACTTGTCCAGGGTCACAAAGATAGGAAGAATCTGAGGCTAAATTTGAACTCAGGACCCCTGACTTGGTGCTCTATTCATTGTGCTACCTAGCTGCCCGATCACTACACAACAATCACTATTTTCAGGTAGTTACATTCTGTTGAAAGAGAAGTCCCAAAAGCCTCACTAAGACTTTTTGGAAATTCTATATAAGTATACAGAATTAATGCATAATAAATATAAGATAGTCAAATGCAAGGTGGATTGAACAGGGGGATACAAGAAAGGCTTCATGTAAGAGGTGAGTCTTCAAGTAAGAGACAGATTCAGTAAGGCAGAATTAAGGTGAGAATATGAATTCCAGGCACAGGGGACAGTCAGTATGCAAAAGTACAAGTTTCTAATGAAATCACAAGTTCCCTTCCACCAATACAAAATAAGATAAAACAAAAAGAAAACCTTTAATAATCAGAAACTTAAATGTAAAGGTAGGCATGACAAAAATAACAAAGATATGTTGGAAAACACAGTTCAGGAGTAAGAAAAGAGTAAGAACAAGGCTTTATGTGGTCTCTACAGAAACCTCATAGTCATGGATCATAGTGTTTTCTTAAAGACAGTCAGAAAGGCATGCCAAATACAGTGAGCACCAAAGAACACCACAAAAATGGAAACAGATTTGTTTGCTTTAACAGACGGAAAGATGGCAGGTTACCAATGTGGGAGTCGTTCCTCAACTGGCTGCTGATGTACAGTAAGATTATTGACTTTATATAGGGCTTCTTAACCTAGTTTGCATCCCAGACATCAATGGTGATAGTCTAGGGCTATGTTGGTGAAGCTGTGGCACACATGCTGGAGCATGCCAGAGGGAGTTGCTCCCCTCCTCCTCTGCACACATACCTGAGGACATTTCTCACATTACTCACCCCTCTGCCCTGGAAATAACTTATTTGTACAGAAATATTTATAGCACTTCTTTTTTGTAGTGGCAAAGAATTGAAAATTGAGGAGATGCCTATCAATGGAAGAATAATTAAATAATTTGTGGTATATGATTACAATGGAATACTCTTATACTACAAGAAATATAGGTTGATTTCAGAAAAAACCTGGGGAGACTTATATGAACTGATGCAAAGTGAAGTAAGCAGAACTGTATACAGCAAAGCAATTGTATGATAATCAACTGTGAATGACTTAGCTATTCTGAGCAATACAATGATCCAGTACAGTTCTGAAGCATTTATGATGAAAAATGCTAGCTACTTTCAGAAAAAAACCCTGATGATTTAAATCTAAGTTCAGACACATACTTTTTTCACTTTCTTTAATTTTCTGCTGTTTTCTTTGCAACATGGCTAATGTGGAAATGTGCTTTACATAATTTCAAATGTATAATTGATATCACATTTCTTGCCATCTCAATGGATGGGGGAAGGAGTACGAGTGATTCAGAACTCAAAAAGGCAGAAGAGCAGCCACGATTTAATTAAGATTTAAAATTGCTGGGGACCCAAAGCACATGGAAAAGACACACAGCAGATGTGAGTAGGTGATAGCATATTTCCAGTGTGATTTATGCATGTAAGAAATGACATAAAATATATCTTCAAGACTGGAAAATGTGTCAGGCTGACCAAGTAGTAAGAGCAAAGTCTAACAGATGAAAAATGTGGATGTTGCACTGGTCTTTTTGAAACAGATTAAAAGACTTAGGAGGAGACCTCCAATGTATTGGGTAGGTTCTCTCTGGAGGATTCATGGAAGGACATAGATATGAATTTCATTGGATGAAAGGATATGAATGAATTATGATTTTCACTGGTGAAATGAGTACCTATATTCATGAGTCATTCAATCAAAAAGCATTTAGTAGGGAGTCAAGATGGTGGCTTAGAAGCAGCAGAAGTTCAGACCTCTGAAAATCCTTCCTTCACAAACTTATTGCTTCTAGGAGACTGAAAATCAAACTTAAAAACAAGACAGAGCCAAGGCACCCTCCTGCTGGACTCAGTCCAAAAGGTATGCCCTCCCCCCCCCCCCCCCCCCCCCCGCACCACCACCAAACACCAGAATCTGAGAACACTCAGGTCTAAAGGGAAGGCAGAAGGAAGGTCCCAGGACCCCCCTCCCCCGCACCTAGAGCGCTAAGCCTCCAGCAGCAGCGGGGACCTCTGAGTGGGCAAAGACACTGGTCTGGAGGGTGTACCTTGCGGGCAGGGCGGTGCCAGGCTCAGAGCATCAAACACAGGTGGCGAGGAAGGAGCTGGAGAGGGAGCACAGAACTGGCAGCCTGGACAGAGCTAAGAAGACCCTCCATATTGCTCTAGCCTTCCAGGAGGTTTTGGCCTCAGGTCACATCCAGCCCAACCCAGCTGAACTTAATCCCATCAAAAGTCTTCTGAGATCAGGGAATTCCAAACTCCAACAACCCTCCCTCACAGACTTCTGGACTTTAATTTAATCCAATCAAAAGTCTCCAGAGGACAGGGAAGCTCAAACTATAACACTCCTCCCCCTCAGACTGCAAGGAGAGACCTTCTGTCAAAGCTCCAAGAGGGGAAACTGACAGAAACCCCCAAAACCAAAAAAATGAGAGGAGCAAGAGCACAGACAAATATGGGGAGCAAAGAAGGGGTAAATATGAGCAAACAACAGAAAAAGAAGAAAGAAATTACAATAGACAGATTCTGTACAGGTAAAGAGCAAAGAGAAAATGAAACAGAGGGGGAGGGATCAGCAAAGGAAAAATCGGAAATTCCAGCAAATTGGATACAGGCTTTGGAAGAACTCAAAATGTAATTCAAAACACAGTTAAGAGAGGCTGAAGACAATTGTGAAAGGAACTTAAAAACTAAGATAAGTCATCTGGAAACAGAAAATAGTGTCTTAAAAGCCAAAATCAATCAGCTTGAAAATGAGGCAAAGGAGATGAAAGATGAGGCAAAGAGGATGAAGGATAGCCTCCAAAGAAAATCAAACCAGAAGGAGAAGAATGACCAAAAAGCCAGGGATGAAATCTAGTCTTTAAGAATCAGAATACAATAACTAGAATTAAGTGACCTTACAAGGCAGCAGGATACTATAAAACAAAACCAAAAGAATGAAAAAATTGAGGAAAATATGAAACATCTCATTCACAACACAGAAGATTTAGAAAATTGTTCGAGGAGAGACAATTTAAGAATCATTGCTCTACCAGAAGACCATGACAAAAGAAAAAGCTTGGACATAATACTACAGGAAATTATTCAAGAAAACTGCCCTGATATTCTAGAAAAAGAGGAAAAAGTGGAGATTGAAAGAATCCACAGATCACCTCTTGTACTTAATCCCCAACTGACAACACCCAGGAATGTTATAGCCAAATTCAAGAACTATCAGACCAAAGAAAAAATACTACAAACTGCCAAGAAAAAGTCATTCAGATACCATGGAACCACAGTGAGGATAACACAGGATCTGGCTGCATCTACACTGAAGGACCAAAAAGCATGAAATATGATATTCCAGAAATCAAGGGAACTAGGTCTACAAACATGAATCAACTACCCAGCAAAACTGACTATATTCTTACAGGGAAAAGTATGGTCATTCAAAAAAATAGAAGAATTCCAAGAATTTGTAAAGAAAAGACCAGACCTGAACAGAAAATTTGATGTCCAAGCACAGAATTCAAGAGAGCCATCAAAAGGTAATTAAAAAAGAGAGAAAAAAGAGAAACAAAACAAAAACTTTTTTAAAGAGACTCAATAAGTTAAAATGATATGTATCCCTATAAGAAAAGAGGTCATTGGTAACTTAAAAATTGTAGTTATCACCTGAGCAGCTAGAAGAATTACACTTAGAGGGAACAGTGTCAAAATGTATAGGATGAAATAATAAGACATAAATAGGTATATATATATGCATGCATAAATACATATACATGTATATATATATATATACACATACACAACTAGAGCTAAAAAAAGAGGTTAATGCTAAAAGAAATGGGAAAAGAAGCAAAAGGGGGTAAATTTATATGTCACAAAGAAGCTCATGGAGGGAGGGGGGAGAACATCAATACACTGGAAGGGTAAAGAGGTTGGAGACAGGAAATACTCAACTCTTACATGCATTGAAATTGACCCAAAGAGGGAGGAACAATCCAATCAATTCGGGCAGAGAATAGATCACGCCCTAAAGGGATGTAGAAGGGTAACAAACAGACTGGTGGGGAGGGAAGCAGTATAAGGGAGGGAAAGGGTGGGGGTAGTTTTAAAAAGACTGCAAAGAAAATAAGGGGGGAATAAGAAGGGAGGGGGGTAGAAAGGAAAGTAAAATAAGGGAGGGAACTAGGGGGACTGATTAAAAACAAACATTGGTATAGAAGGAAATAGTGAAAGAAAAAACGGCAGGACTAGGAGAAGAAATCAAAATGTTCGGAAATACACAGCTGGTAATCATAACTCTGAATGTGAGTGGAATGAACTCACCCATAAAACACAAGCGAATAGCAGAGTGGATTAGAATCCAAAACCTTACCATATGCTGTCTACAAGAAACACACACGAGGAAGGTAGATACGCATAGGGTGAAAGTAAGAGGATGGAGCCAAATCTATTGGGCATCAACTGATAAAAAGAAGGCAGGAGTTGCAATCATGATATTTGACAAAGCCAAAGTAAAAATAAATCTAGTTAAAAGAGATAGGGAAAGTAATTACATCCTGATAAAAGGCAGTATAGACAATGAGGAAATATCAGTACTCAACATGTATGCACCAAATGTCACAGCATCCAAATTTCTAAAGGAGAAACTAGTGAAGCTCAAGGATGAAATAGATAGAAAAACTATACTAGTGGGAGACCTGAACCTTCCTCTATCTGAACTAGATAAATCAAACCAAAAAATAAATAAGAAAGAGGTAAGAGAAGTGAATGAAATCTTAGAAAAATTAGAATTAGTAGATATGTGGAGAAAAATAAATAGGGACAAAAAGGAATACACCTTCTTTTCAGCAGCACATGGTACATTCACAAAAATTGACCATGTATTAGGATATAAAAACATTGCAAACAAGTACAAAAGAGCAGAAATAATAAATTCAACCTTCTCAGATCACAACGCAATGAAAATAATAATTAGTAAGGGTACATGGAGAGGTAAATAAAAAACTAATTGGAAATTAACAATCCGATTCTCCAAAACCAGTTAGTCTAAGAACAAATCGTAGAAACAATTAATAATTTCATTGAAGAAAATGACAATGATGATACTGTGAACCTTAAAAATTCCCAGACCCTACTTCATAAGATTGGATTAAGACCATTCCCCATTTGGGCAGTGAACTCTACTTAGATCAGGAATGTGAGAACTCTACTTCACCTACCTAAGTCTGCCCTAGGGGAATATAAAGTTGTAAACTCTTTTTTGAACAATGAAAAGTACTTAAACCCATGCTTATAATAAGGCAAAAGGTTCTTAAGATAAGTACCTATAAAGGTCAAACAACTTGTGAATTTACAAGGAACAAAAAGCTGAGAAACTTACTCAGAGCTTTCCTGGTGTGAATTACTCAAAAATTTACACCTTCTTAGGTGTGGACTAAGAATGGTCTATTCTTTGAAAAATGTCTAATGTGATTGGTAGATGGAAAAACTTAGGGGAGGTGACATAGGAGAAAATTCCCTATATAAGGAGATGACAGGCTTTTAAGAAACAAATAGTCTCGAAGGAAGCTGTTGGGAGAGAGCTCTGGAAACAGGCTCTTGGGACAGTCTCTTGAGGACAGTCAGAAGAATCCCTCTCTGGAGAAGGATGGCTGGCTGAACTGGTGTCTATATTCTTGCTTGGACAGATCTTGTGGTGAGTGATTAAGGACTGACTGATCTCTCTCTCTTAAGACTCAGATCTAGACCTTTCGGCTAAGGCCCTTCATACTTATTCCTTTCTTACTCTTTCTCTCTTTCTTTAATTCCTCATTGTATTATTAATTAAATTCTCTATAAAACCCAGTTGACTTGGGTATATTCATAATTGGGAATATTTCCCTGGCGACCACCTTATATATTGATTTAAAAACAAGACACTGTAGTGAAAACAAATTTTCTGAGGTCACAATTTACTCATCCACTCTTTTATCTACTACAATTTAAGTCTTCCACTATTTTAATCACTACCGTTTATGGCCTTCAACCATTTTAATTATTACAATACATCCTTTCAAAACCTATGGGATGCAGCCAAAGCAGTACTCAGGGGGAAATTTATATCTTTGAGTTCATATATTAACAAATTAGGGAGAGCAGAGGTCAATGAATTGGGCATTCAAATTAAAAAACTAGAAAGTGAACAAATTAAAAATCCTCAGATGAAGACTAAATTAGAGATCCTAAAAATCAAAGGAGGAATTAATAAAATTGAAAGTCAAAGAACTATTGATTTAATAAATAAGACTAGAAGCCTGTACTTTGAAAAAACAAATGAAATAGACAAAGTACAGGTCAGTCTAATTAAAAAAGGAAAGAAGAACACCAAATTGACAGTATCCAAGATGAAAAGGGGAACTTTACCTCTAATGAAGAGGAAATTAAGTCAATCATTAAAAACTATTATGCTCAATTATATGGCAACATATATGGCAATCTAGGTGATATGGATGATTATGTACAAAAATATAAATTTCCTAGGTTAACAGAGGAAGAAATAGATTACCTAAACAACCCCATATCAGAAAAACAAATTGAACAAGCCATAAAAGAACTCCCTAAGAAAAAATCCCCAGGTCCAGATAGATTCACAAATGAATTCTATCAACCATTCAAAGAACAACTAATCCCAATATTATACAAACTATTTGACAGAATACGCAAAGAAGGAGTTCTATCAAATTCATTTTACGACACAAATATGGTACTGATCCCAAAACCAGGCAGGTCAAAAACAGAGAAAGAAAACTATAGACTAATCTCCCTAATGAATATAGATGCAAAAATCTTAAATAGGACACTAGCAAAAAGATTCCAGCAAGTCATCACAAGGGTTATTCACTATGATCAGGTAGGATTCATACCAGGAATGCAAGGATGATTCAATATTAGGAAAACTATCTACATAATTGACCATATTAACAAGCAAACTGACAAAAATCACGATTATCTCAATAGATGCAGAAAAAGCCGTTGACAAAATACAACATTATTAATAAGTACATGAAAAGGTGCTCTAAACCTCTAATAATCAGAGAAATGCAAATCAAAACAACTCTGAAGTATCACCTCACACCTAGCAGATTGGCTAACATGACAGCAGTGGAAAGTAATGAATGCTGAAGGGGATGTGGCAAAGTAGGGATATTAATGCATTGCTGGTGGAGTTGTGAATTGATCTAACCATTCTGGAGGGCAATTTGGAACTATGCCCAAAGAGTGATAAAAGACAGTCTGCCCTTTGATCCAGCCATAGCACTGCTGGGTTTGTACCCCAAAGAGATCATAAGGAAAAAGATGTGTACAAGAATATTCATAGCTGCACTCTTTGTGGTGGCAAAATATTGGAAATGAGGGGATGCCCTTCAATTGGGGAATGGCTGAACAAATTGTGGTATATGTTGGTGATGGAATACTATTGTGCTCAAAGGAATAATAAAGTGGAGGAATTCCATGGGGCCTGGAACAACCTCCAGGAAGTGATGCAGAGCGAAAGGAACAGAACCAGGAGAACATTATACACAGAGACTGATACACTGTGGTACAATTGAATGTAATGGACTTCTCCATTAGTGGCAATGCAGTTATCCTGAACAACTTGGAGGAATCTACGAGAAAAACCACTATCCACATTCAGAGGAAACACTGTGGGAGTAAAAACACTGAAGAAAAACAACTGCTTGAATACATGGGTCAAAAGGATATGGTTGGGGATGTAGACTCTAAATGAACATCCTAGTGCAAACAAAAACATGGAAATAGGTTCTGATCAAGGACACAAGTAATACCCAATGAAATTGTGCTTTGACTGCAGGAAGGGTGGGTGGAGGGGAGGGAGGGAAATAAAGTGAGTATTGTAACCAAGAAAAAAAATAAATTTAAAAAAATTAAAAAAATTTTAAAAAGTGTTTAGTAAATGCTTATTTTGTGCTTGGCATTATCTTGAGGACTGGACAAACAAAGGAAAATGCTTGCCCTCTGGAAGCTTATATTCCTTTTCTTTCCCAGAAAATTACATTTTATTTTAATTTTCAAATAAAGATGTGTTGGGAAATTTCCTTTGCACAAAGATCCACCTCTCTCTCTCTCTCTCTGTGTGTCTCTGTCTCTGTCTCTGTCTATCTGTCTGTCTGTCTCTTTTTAAACCCTTGTCATCCATCTCAGAATATTGGTTCTAAGGTAGAAGAGCAGCAAGGACAAGTCAATGGGAGTTAAGTGACTTGCCCAGGGTCACACAGATAGGAAGAATCTGAGGCTAGATTTAAAATCAGGACCTACTATCTCTAGGCCTGGCTCTCGATCCACCAAGCTGTCCCTCTCCATTACTTTCTTAACTCTAACCTAGAGGTTGGCCTACAACAGTCTAGGGCCAAATGTGAACACCTTTTACATATTAAAAAAAGTTTTATTGTTTTTAAAACTGTTAGCAGCATTGTTAGCTCATGGGCAATATGCAAAAACAGTCTGAGTGGTCAGGACCTGGTCTAGACAATGAAGAAAATAAGTCAAATCTTGGTTTGTAGATTTGCTGATATTTGAAGTATAAATGTTCAAACTGAATATTTATCATCCGGTTCTCGTAAGCAGGTATGACATGGCTCCAGCACACCCCTGAACTGGTATAACAAAGATATAGACAAAACAGATAGAAGGCCATCTTAAAGGAGAAGGCACTAGGAGCTGTGACAAGGAAGGGCTTCTGTTAGAAGGTGGCTCTTGGGCTGAGTCATGAAGGAAAGAATTCCAAGAGAAGTAGTTGAGAAGGGAGAGCATTCTGGGCATGGAGATGGGTGATGGAGCATCTCATGGAAGGAACAGCAAGTAGAAGAGTATGGTTGGACCACAGAAAGCATGGAGAGGAGTAATATGTAAGAAGGATGAAACTATAAGAAGGAACCAAGTTATGAAGAGTTTTAAGTTCTAAATAGAATTTATATTTGATCCCAAAGGCTATTATTAGGGAAGAAATAATAATTTGTATTTTTTAACCCTAATTCTAGCACTTAGCATAGTTCCTGGCATATAGTAGGCACTTAATAAATGCAACTTGAGTGCCTGATCTGTCTGCTTGAAAATTTTTTTTCTCCTTAATCCATTACGTTACTTACCCTATTTTAATTTCTAGGTTCATCTCTATGATATAGACTTGCAAATAAATACTTCCTTACCAGCTCTGGACAAATGATGATGTCTTCTGGACAGATGGTGAAAAATGCTAAGCCTAAGTTTCTTTTTCTGTTTTGGAATCTCCTCGAGGCAGAGGAAGGCAGCCTTTTTTTCCCCTTTAATTTATAGCTGAGGTTTAATAAGTATGTATTGATTCTGCCACTGCTGCCCTTCATCTAGGGACCTTTAAATCAACAATCAGGCAATCAATCAGTTCATATTTATTAAGTGCTTCCTATGTGCCAAGCATTGTGTTAAACACCCCAGACAGCAAAATTAAATTCCAAATATGGCATGGGAGATTTAGGGCCTAGAATAAAAGGATGCCCAAGAGGGCAAGGATGAAGTGGGAGGAAGTATTCCTGTGGAACAGTAATAGGTCTTTCAGGAAATCTGGGATTGATTCTGTTTTCAGCTGTTCAGATAAGGATCTTTAGGAGAATAGCAACAGTTCCATCAATTTATGAAATGCTTTTCTCCCAAACATTCCAGCATGTCTATAGTGCAAACATTATTGTCTTCATTTCAGAGGTGAGAAAACTAGAGAATTAGAGATTAAGTGCTGGGCACAATCTATATAGAAATGTATTCCCAACGTTAACCTAGAACCCAAGTGGATCTAGGATCTCACCAATCTGGGATGCAGGGAGCAAGCCATCCATCTATGCCTATCTAGTCTGTTCCACTCTCTTCCCCATTGTTCATCTAGAAGTTCAGCACAAGGAGCTTACCAAATGTGCTTGAGATCTTCCTTATTTTTTCCTTATATAAAGAGGAGACCAATGGAACTCTCAGGGTATCCATTTACCATCCTTTTCTCTTACCACTGACCAACCCATCTTCTTTTCCCGGCATACAATTCCTTAACAGTGTCCTTTAGTCTTGTTCTTTTCAGAACTCCTCCTTGGTAACATGTTGCAGTCTGTTCCTATCTACAATACTCCTTTCCATTTCCCTCCATATGATTTGTTATTATTCAGTCATTTCAGTTGCATTCAACTCTTTGTGACCCCATTTTGGGGTATTCTTGGCAAAGATGATGGAGTGGTTGTGCCATTGCCTTCTCTGGTTCATTTTATAGGTGAGATAAACAGGGTTAAGTGACTTGCCCAGGGTCACACAGCTAGAAAATGTCCAAGGCTTGATTTGAACTCATGAAGATGAATTTTCCTGATTCCCGGCTCAGTTCTTTAATCACTGTGCCATCTAGCTGCCCTCCCTCTGTGTGAAATTCCTCCTTAATTTTGGGGACTTAGTGGCATTTCATGTCTAACTATTTTATTGCAACACCAAAAAAAAAATGGTAGTACTGAAAACATAACATTTCTTTTCCAACTTGCTCCCTTCTCCTACATTAAACACTTTCTTATAAAAAGCTAAGCAAAGGCAATCAAAATAGTGATTATGCTGATAGTACACGCAACATTTTACATTCCTTGTCCATTCACCAAACACACCCTGCCAAAATATAACCGTGTATTACACCCACTTTCATTACAATAAATGAATGAAGTTGGAGAAAGCCATGACAATGGTACTGACTGAATCTACTATGAATTCATGTTACATAATTTTCACTAGGCCCTCCTTGTAGCAAGGCAAACCTTTTTGCTCTCCTACTCACTCCATTGACTATTTCAAACGTTTTCATTTCTTCTTGAGCTTCCTGTGGGTTCCCCAAACTCATTCTACCTTATCTCATACTTTGCCAAAAAAAAAAATAAGGTTATCTGATGAGAATTCTCTCTTCTCCCCTCCTTCTCATGCCACATCCCTCAGACATCTCCTACTATGACCAACTCCGTAACTGTCTCATAGGAAGAGGTAACCCTGCTTTTTGTCAAGGCCAACATCTCTCCAAGCACAAGTGATCCCCTATCATTCTGTCTTCTTCATCAGGTTGTCTCTTTTCTCATTCCCATCTCCGTCTAAGCTTTAGCCTCTTCTTATCTACTGTGAATTTTAGATTTTCTACACCCTGATTCGTTTTAAAAATCCTAACAACCAGGAATGTCTACACCCCTACTTAAGGATTAAGTGTTGAGGAGGATGGCCTATGACAGACATTTGCTAGCAAGTGACAAACAACTGACAGACCTGGGCTGTCCTAAGTCAAGCTTAAGCTACCATTGGTACATGTGAGACACAGGAAGTGATATAAAAGAGAGTCTATATATTTCAGGGCTCTTGTTCTCTCTGCTCTCTTGGGCGGTGGAGGCATTGAGCTCTGGGTCTCTCTCTGGGTCTTTCAAGGAGATATGACTCTGGTTCTTTGTGCTGGGAAGCATTTTGGTGTCTTGGCGTCTTGGTGTGAGCGAGTTTAGGTTGATTCTTATTTTTTTCCTTTACCTTTCCAATACACTATCCTCTTAGGAAGCCCCTAATCTTCTGAGGAGGCCTTGTGGCTGAGTTCTCTGAACTTCACTTGGCTTAGGCTAGGCCAGAGAAATCTCTTATACCCCTTTCCCTTTCTCTTCTTCTTAATTCCTTCCTTCTATATTAATTAAACCACCATAAAATTCCAAAACTGATTTGAGTATTTTATTGGGATTGAATTAAATCCCTGGTGACCATTAGTATAATATATTAGTCAAAACCCCTAAATTTACCCCTTACACTACTGGAGAAGTAGATAGGGCTGTAGGCATGGAATCAGAAAGACTCACTTCTCTGAGTTCAAATCTGACCTTAGACACTGAGTAGTTGTGAGAATCATTTAACTCTCTTTGCCTCAGTTTTGTTATCTGTAAAATATGCTGGAAAAGTGGCACACCATTCCAGTATCTTTGCCAAGAAAATCCCAGATGGGGTCCCAAAGAGTTGGACATGATGGAAACTGACTCAATAGCAACAATTAAAGGTAGTAAGGAACTAAGAACACTCACTAGGCAACAGGTTAGGGAAGTGTGGAACCAAGAAAGCTCACTGGACAATAGGATATGGAAATAATTATATAAAAATCAAGGGCATCAATAAAACAACCAAATAGGAACAGAGAAGGGACTAGCATCTCTTCCCTTTATGAAGGCAAGAGTTATATTCTCATTAGTGTGCTATTTCCATTACCCTCTGTCTTAGAGTTATTACAAATATAGAAAGTAAGAATTAAAAATAAAGAAAGAAAGAAAGAAAGAAGTGATATTTGGTCTTTATGGCAATAGGTGGAAGGATATCAGGAATCAGCTTGGTGGCTCATTGGGATAAAGCATTGGGCCTAGAGTCATGAAGATCTGAATTCAACTTTGACTTCTGATGCTTTCTAGATATGAAGCCCTGGGAAAGATTATTGACCTCTGTTTGCTTCAGTTATCTCAACTCCAAATATCAGTTATGTCCAACTCTTTGTGACCTCATTTTGAAGTATTCTTGGCCATAATACTGGAATGCTTTGCCATTTCCTTCTTTAGCTCATTTTACAGGTGAGGAAACTGAGAAAAACAGAGTAAAGTGACTTGCCCAGGGTCACACAACTAGTAAGTTTCTGAGATCAGATTTGAATTCAGGAAAATGAGTCTTCTGACTCTAGGTCTAGCACTCTATCCACTGTACCACCCAGTAGCCACCTTAAGGGTTTTTTTAAAATTAAAAATGTTTTTCCCCCCAATTACATGCAGAAACAATTTTTGACAATTGTTATCTTACATTTTGTCTTTCAGATTCTTTCCTTTGCTCCCTTCTCACTCTCTCTCATGCAATAAATAGTCTGAAATAAAGAGATCACACCAGTGTTTTCATGCAATTCATATTTCCATATTTCCCATGTCATGACAAGAAGACACATCTCATACATAAAATTAAAAAAAAAACTCATGAGGGAAGTAAAGAGAAAATTGGTGGGGCAGCTGGGTAGCTCAGTGGCCTGAGAGCCAGGCCTAGAGACAGGAGGTCCTAGGTTCAAATCTGGCTTCAGACACTTCCCAGCTGTGTGACCCTGGGCAAGTCACTTGACCCCCATTGCCTAGCCCTTACCACTCTTCTGCCTTGGAGCCAATACACAGTATTGACTCCAAGATGGAAGGTAAGGGTTAAAAAAAATTTTTTTTTTTAATGGTGTATCATCCAACTTCCTAGGAAAGGCTGTTCCCAGTCAAAGAGTTTCTGTGAGATGAGCGATGCTGCACTTCTGTTAAGGAATCATGAAACTTACCATGTTAATCCTCAGCATTGCCAAGATTTATATATTATCAGAGCTCATTTTAAGCCACCAATTTTGGATAGTTGTGATACCAGGATAAAGGACGGGGGGAAAGATGTCTTTTTTTCCCCCCAAGCCCCTTTAAAATTTTTTTTCCTCTGGGGTTGATTATTTAATTCATGGGTACTAAAGATGAATTGAATTGCTAGGATAGATGATGAAAGCAAAATTCTGATTATGATGCAACTGGATTTTTGGAGCATTAGACAAAGGGGCTAGAGTAGGGATCAAACTAGATAAAAATTCAGCTAGATGCTCAAGAATAAGGAGATGCTAAAGCTTGACTCTAACACAAATGCTTTCTTGAAATCCCAAGCACTGACATTTACATTCACCCCAAGGTGGGGTTGGCTGTTATAATCCGTTGCAATCAGACAAGGCTAAATACCGTATTACAAAATGAATCTGATTAAATGGACCCAGAATGCTAATGATAACTCAGGTGCATCAGAAAACTGTAAAAGACAGCAGCATCTTGAAGATAGTTTTTGAAATGTTCTTCGTCTCTGATTCATCTGGTCTTTACTATTTGTATAATCTCTAGAAAATCACTTTAATAGGGGCAGCTAGGTGACTGTGGATAGAGAAAGAAAGAGACAGAGACAGAGACAGAGAGACAAAGTCAGAGAGATGAGAGAGACAGAAAGACAGAGACAGAGAGAGACAGAAACAGAGAGAGACAGGAACAGAGAGATGAGAGAGAGAGAGAGAGAGAGAGAGAGAGAGAGAGAGAGAGAGAGAGAGAGAGAGCCAGGCCTGGAGATGGGAAGTCCTGGGTTCAAATTTGGCCTCAGACACTTTCTAAAGGTGTGACCCTGGGAAGGTCATTTAACCCTCAATGTCTAGACCTCACCACTCTTCTGGCTTGGAAATAATATACAGTATTGATTGTAAGCTAGAAGGTAAGAGTTTTTGTTGTTGTTTTTAAAGTAATTTTATGTCCTGGGCCTTGATTTTCTTATTTATAAAGTTAAGGTGGGGTGGTTGGATCAAATGATTTTAATATCCTTCCAACTTACTTGCCTCGGTGGTCCAGATTGTCCTTTAGGGTTGGAATAACACCTTTGTGGTCACTATTGTACAAATCGACATTTGGAAAAAGCCAGTTCTTTTCCCCTAAGATACAATTCTAATGAAAAAAGAGGGCATAACAGAGACAAAGGCAGCAAAGGATTTTTCCTTCTAATTATGTCATTTCACATAAACATCCATGGAGCCCCTAGTGTGTGTATAATAAAGGATTCAAGGGATAAGAATGAGTGTCTGCTCTCAAAGAACTTACAATCTAGTGGGGAAGACAGGCATCCACATGAAAAATTAAGGGACAAACAAAACAATGAAGGACTTGTTATGGACCAAAAACTCTCTGAGAGTTGAAAGGAAGTAGGCATTCTTGCAGGTTGGAGTAGTCCAGGAAGGAGCCCACAGAAGAAGTGAGAAGGGCATTCCAAAATAGAGACAGACAGGAGTAAGGGAATGTATGTTCCTTCTGTAAGATCGGACCTGGGGCTGCTATAAGGAGAGATAAAGTTGGAACTACATCACTGAAGAGTGAGATGGAAGGGACCGCAGATGTCCTGTCCCACCTACTCCAAAACAAATCCCTTCAGCATTTGCTTAAAGACTTTTAGTGAGGGGGGCACTGAGTCACTCTGTGGAGGAAACTGAAAAGCTAGGATTTCTGATGTTCTAGGGCAGTCCCTTATCCAATATTGCCTTTGTTCCCAGGTGGTTCCAGTATAAGATCAGACCATATATATATATATACACATTTAGGGTCCTATGATCTTAGAGATAATTAGGGACTAGACCAAAAGAGGCTTAAATGCCAGGCTAAGGAGTTTTGACTTTGTCTACATATAAAAGAAGGCTTTTATCTTGAAAGGCTTTCAAGCAGGGTAGTGATATGATGAAAATGGTATTTTAAGAATCTTCCAACCTATTTTCTTGCCACCTAAAATAACCCTGGGAATTACATCTAGTGGGTAGCTCTCAAAGTCCATTTGATTTGATTTTTATCTTTTGTCTTAAGAGTCAACATTGGGTATTGGTTCCAAGACAGAAGAGCGTTAAGGGCTAGGCAATGGAGGGTTATAAGTGACTTGCCTAGGGTCACACAGCTTGGAAGTGTCAGAGGTCAGATTTTCTCATCACTGAATCTAGTGCTCTATCCACTGAGCCAATCTACCTGCTCCCAATCTGATCAGATTTTTTTTAATGGCTCTAATCTTAAAGTTCTCTGAGATCCTGTCTGATAGGGTCCTGAAAAATAAACAAAAAAATCTTAAGAAATACTAAAGAGAAAATGGCCCAATAGCATTCAGTTTGAACTCAATGAATATTTATTTCTATCTGGGCATCACAAAATATTGTACGGTATTGGTAGCAGAACCCAAGGCTCCAAACCCAACAAGTTAATTATTTTACAAAGAAAATGCTTTCAAAGACTCCATCTTGAATTATTATAGATTTACCAGATCTCCTAATTAGTTTGGGGCTCTAGGTCCCTCTGCTAACTGTCTCTGAAATGGGCCTCTGGGTTTGAGTTTTTCTCTTTTTTTTTCTTCAACCCTCACCTTCCATCTTGGAATCAATACTGTGTATTGGTTCCAAGGCAGAAGAGTGATAAGGGCTAGGCAATGGGGGTCAAGTGACTTGCCCAGGGTCAAAGTTTTTCTCTTCTAAGGAAACAAGGTAATCAGATCTGAATAAGCCTCCAACACCATTACCGTTGTGATAACCTCCTCTCTTGACGTCATAAACAGTTGGGGCACCAGTGGCAACCTGAGAGACAACATTCCCTATTTGACTGGGAACATAAGGAAAGTTGACTTTCTTTCCTATTATCTCATGTACCTGGAATTTGTGGGCCCCAAAGTAGCTTTCAGGCCCCTTTGTCTGGTTCCCTTGTAAAAAAATCCCTTTGAAATTATCTCATTTCAGGTAGCACAGTGGATAGAGAGCCAAGTCTAGAGACAGGAGATCTTGGGTTTAAATCTAGCCTCAGACACTTCCTAGCTATGTGACCCTGGGCAAGTCACTTAACTCCAATTACCTAGCCCTTGCCACTCTTCTGTCTTGGAAATTGTCCCAGTGGACCAATAGTCATTATTTACATCACCTTAATTTGATTAAAAAGATCATCTGATTTTTTTCTGGAAATTAAAGACATTGGTAGTGCCAAATAGGAAAGAAATGAGAGAAGTGGAGGCTTAGAGCTAAGGGCTCCTTCAAATTGTTTCAGTGTTCTCCTTCCTTCTCGTTGCTCCTTGAATTCCCATCTTTTGAATTAAATCTCAAATACCATCTTCTAAAGTTGTATCTGTCCACCTCTGTGGCATAATAGTGTTCTCCCATTTAAACTTAAGGCAATAATTTTGCAGCTAAGGTTCTTAAGTCAAATTGTGAATTATAGCTATCTGTGGGGGTGCCTTCTCTGCCCCTTTCATCTTAAACTGCATGTTGTAAGAGGACAGGATCTATTATACAAATTTTGTATTTCCCCAAAGGAACAATACTGTACTATTTACACATAGATTCTTCCTAAATGTTATATATAATATAAATTATGTAATACATGTAATATGTGTTCCATATGTTCTAATTCATATATATATAAACCCTCACTGTGTCTCTTAGAATCACTACTATGTATTGGTTCCAAGGCAAAAGGGTGGTAAGAACTAGGCAATGGAGGTCAAGTGACTTGCCCAAGGTCACACAGCTAAAAGGTGCCTGATGTTCAGATTTGAACCCAGGAGGTCTCTAGGTCTGGTTCTCTACCTGATGATATATAGATATAATAATATGTATCATTGTAAAGGTCATCATAAAAAAGTTACTCAAAGCATCCTTCCAAATATAAAGCTTTTCTAGCACAAATAAATATTTGTTGTCTGACTGTCTTTCTATTAAGTACAATCTTTCCCATGTATCCAGGATCTTTCATATCTTTTCTCACATATGATCTTCTTAACAGTGCTGAGAAGGAGTCAGGGGACGGATTATAGCTCCCACTTGACAGAGAAGGGATCATCAGATGCTCAGAGAGATGGTGTGAATGATTTTGTTCAAGTAGTATAGTTAGGGGGCAGCTAGGTGGCTTAGTGGATTGAGAACCAGGCCTAGAGACGGGAGGTCCTGGGTTCAAATCTGGCCTCAGACACTTCCCAGCTGTGTGACCCTGGGCAAGTCACTTGACCCCCATTGCCTAGCCCTTACCACTCTTCTGCCTTGGAACCAATACACAGTATTGACTCCAAGATGGAAGGTAAGGGTTTTAAAAACAAAAAACAACAAGTAGTATGTTAGAGTGTCCTGGCCCCTGGCCCCTGACCCTAACCCTTAGTTCTCTAAATTTCTTTAACCCTGCAGTGTCCTGTACTTCTCTTATTTCAGAGGTCTTTCATCATCTCTCTTAGTCAGTTGGTGCCGCAGTTCCCAACAGATCTAGAGTGGGATGAACTCCAGCCAAGTGCAGTAATAATTAAAAATGGGTTTGACAAATATAAGAATTTTAAAAAAAATATTGAGGTCTCCATTTATAAAAAAACAATTAACTTCTTAAGTCAAATGACTGTTAGCAGCTTTTGTTTATAGCAGGGTAGAGATATTAAAGTGGGAAATATAGGAAGAGGCAGAAAAAATCTCCTAGCTACAAATACCCTAAGTCCTAATCTTAGTGCCTCTAGATGACAAATACAAATCTGAAAGCTAATCTCACCAGAATCCAAGGTCCTAATCAAGAATCTGAAATCCAAAGAGCCAGAAGACACTGAAAAACTGCAAAGAACCTTCAGCACACATGAGGCCAAGACTGCCAAGAGTCTTCAACAGACTAAAGAGAGGCTGCCACTGAAGTGCCAACCGAGAGAGAGAGTTCTGACTGAAGAGCCAAGGAAGGAAAGAATTTCTTCTTGCCTTTTATAACCCCTTTTCCACATCACTTCCTGTCTCTCTCCCACTTCACAGGAAATAATCACAGTCTCCCAATTTTCTTAGCACTGCCCAAGGGCAGGCAGTGCTTGTGGCCTTTGGGGATGTGAACTTTTTTTTATTTAGTGGCTTACTAAGTGTTAAGTAGGGGTACTTTTAATTCTTGATTGATTAACTCAAAATAGACAAAGGGAATAAAAAAATTCTTTCACAGTGCACAGTCTTTGTTGCTGAAGAGTAACTGGGTCTGTCTTCCTTTCTATTTTGCTGAACTGAGTTGGATACAGTGTAGGGCAGGGGTCCCCAAACTTTTTACACAGGGGACCAGTTGGAGGGTTGGGCTATAAAAACCTAACCCTAACCCTAACCCTAACCCTAACTGGGCAGCAGTATACACAGTGCAGAATCCCCTCCCCCAGATCACCATTCACCATGCTGACGTCTTCCATTGCACAGCCACATAATCCTTTGCACTGTGCCTTGTTCTAAGGTGCCACACAAAGTATTATGTCACTGGAAGTAGTATGTACATGAGCGATGCCACGTTTTGTGGCACTGCCACATACAATGCTCCTCTCACTGATGACCAATGAAAGAGGTGCCCCTTCCTGAAATGCGGTGGGGGCCAGATACATGGCCTCAGGGGGCCGCATGTGGCCTGAGGGCCGTAGTTTGGGGACCCCTGGTCTAGAGCCAAGGATCCCCTACAACCTTCTTTGATCCATTCTTCCCTGAGCTATGGAGAAGCTGTCCTCTTGCGTCCTCCCTGTCGTGGCAGCATTCTCTTTTCCACAGCTCCCTCTTTTTCTTAATTGTTCTATAGTTGAGCCTTACCTCCTCTCTATCTCCCTTCAAACCTCCCTACATGCTTTCTCAGGATCCACGTTTGATAAGCTGATGATGGAGAGCAGCAGATGACACCGCAGAGCCAATTCATACAAAGACCATCAGTTTTTGCACTCAAGGACCTTACCTTCTAGGGATTGGAAGGCAGAAAAGAAGATATAAGATGCACACGGAGTGTCAAAAATACATGCCTGGATAGAGTTGGCAACTTTCCCAGATACACAGCTTGCGTTTTGGGAGTGATGGGATGGGAGGTGGGAATTGACCTGTGAGTTTGGTGAGAAATGCCATTGATTGAAATTCATCCTTACTGGGGTCACATGCAGAAAATTTCAACTCATAGGGACCCCGAAATCATCAAGAAGCATATTAATGTGCTCCCTAAAAACTGGCAAGAAGCTCTGACTTTCTCCTGGGGCTCAGGGAATAGCCTGAGTGTGTATACGCCTGATATTCTACTACAGTTACTCAATTCATCCAATAAGCATACTATGTAGCCACAAGAGAAAGGATACAAGGATAAACAAAAGGCGAAATAGTTCCTGCTTTAAAGTTTATATTCTCCTGGGGGTGGGTTCAGACAGTCAAGAAACATTTATTAAACACCTTCTACATGCCAGACACTGTGCTAAGAGCTAGAGATGACAAGAAAGGCAAAAGACAGTCCCCATCTTCAAGAAGCTCATAGTCTGACAGGGGAGAAAATGCTGAAACTACTCTGTACAAACAAACTAAAGGAAGGGTAAAGAGTAAACAAGTAACAGAGGGGAGGCACTAGCAGCAGGAGGATCAGGAACAACTTCCCGCAGAAGGTGGGATTTTAGTTGGAACTTGAAGGAAACCAGGGAAGCCTGGTGTCAGGACCAATATAAACACAGAAAACCATCCAAAGCAAATGTACAAAATTATAAGTAGCACTTACTATCTAGCTGTCATCTATTGAAGGTTTTAATAATAGTAGCTAACATTTACATAGCATTCACTATGTGCCAGACACTGTGCTAAGCACATTACAAGTTTTATCTCTTTGGATACAACAGCCCTGGAAAGTAGGTGCTACTATTATCCCCTTTTTACAGTTGAAAAAAATTAAGGCAAACAGAGTTTATTATTATTCCCATTTTACAGCTGGAGAAACTGAGGCAAACAGAGGTTATTATCCTCATTTTACAGTTGAAGAAACTGAGGCAAACAGAGGTTATTATCCTCATTTTACAGTTGAAGAAACTGAGGCAAACAGAGGTTATTATTCCCATTTTACTGTTGAAGAAACTGAGGGAAATGAAGGTTATTAATATCCTCATTTTATAGTAGAAGAATCTGAGGCAAACAGAGATTAAGTGACTTGTCCAGGGTTACATTGCTAGGAAATATCTGATACCGATGGACTCAGGTCTGGACTCCATGCCCAGTGTTTGATCCATTGCACCACCTTATTGCACCTGTTTTTTGCTTTTCTTTTTGTTTTCCTGCAAACCCTTTACAAATACAAAGTAGTTTCAGAGGTGGGAGAATTAGGAAGGTCTCCTGTAGGAAGTGGTACATGAGCTGAGCCTTAAGGAAAGTTAGGAGAGGTCCTTCCAGAGAGGTAAATAAGGTAGAAGTGAGTCCTGGAAAGCTCGAACCCTTTATTTCTCCTCCCTTCCCTAGCCTACTTTGAACAAGTTAACGCCCAATGCTTTTTGCTTTTCTATCTTTTATACCCTTGGCAGTATGGCTTCCAACCTCCCTTCTCAGATGAAACTGTCTTTCCCAAAGTCACCAATGATGGCCAGATTGATGAATCAAATGATATTTTGTCAATCCTCTCTGCAACATCTGATGATTGACTACCTTCTCTGCTTCTTCATACCATACTCTTTTCCAGTGACACACAAGTAGGCATATTTGAATGAAGGACCATTTTCTAGACTTTTTCTTGGTTTCCTTTCCTAAGCATCAGAGTGCCTCTGGCACTCAGCGCAGTGTCTGGCACAGAGTAAGTAGGCACTTAATGTTTATTGATCATTCCTCAAGCTCCTTTGTTAGGTCATTGTGGGTCCTTTTCAAACCTCCCTATCCTGGACCTTTCCCCTCCCCATCTCAACTTTAGTAACCTCATCAATTCACATAAGCTTAATGATTATGTTGACGATGTCTATATCGTTATAGTGATGATATCTCACCTCATAACCTACTTCCCTCTTGTGGACTTTTCCTATTTCTATTGAGGGAACCAACATCTTTCTCATTCACAATCTTAGTACAATCCTCAGTTCTTCTCTTTGACTCACTCTACATAGCTATTTCTCTGCCAACTTTGTCTCTCTACTCTACCTGTTCAACAACTCTGTATGTGTCTTTTCTCCATGTAAACATTTATAACCTAGTCCAGACTCTCATCACCTCTTCTTTCATCCTCCACATAGCTGCCAAAATAGTTTTCCTAAAATTCTGGGCTGACTATGATACTATGGACTCTAAACTCTAATAGCTTCCAATTATCTTTTGGATCAAATATAAATTACTCAGTTAAATCTTTCCATACCCTTGCATTGTGAATAGATTTATAATAACTGAAGAAACAAAGGCTGAACTATGTGATTTATTTGCAAGGCATAAAGTGGCAGAGCAAATCGGGACCAGGGCCCCTCAGCAAGTACAAAAACCTTGAACACAAACTTTGCACAGATTTTTATACATTAAAAAAATCATAAATAGGATGTAGGTGATTATTTAATCTGATTTCTTATTGGAGGAGAGATCTGGGATTTTCTGATTTGTGAGGGGAAGATTAAGCAGGTAGAATTCTTCAAATTGGATGATTTACAGAAAAACAACAAAATGGAAGTTGTTCACAAAATGGAGTCAGTTTGGTTCTTATCCTGGCTCCAAACTACCGTTCCTGTTGGTTATGTGCATCTCTTCTATCCAGTCAAACTAATCTTGCTATTCCTCACATGTAACATTTCCTCTATTCATACCTTCATGACTGGAATGTACTCCCTCTCTACCTCAGCCTTTCAAAATACCTTCCTTCCTTCCTTCCTTCCTTCCTTCCTTCCTTCCTTCCTTCCTTCCTTCCTTCCTTCCTTCCTTTGTTCCTTCATTCCTTGGTTCCTTCCTTCCTTCCTTCCTTGCTTGGTTCCTTCCTTCCTTCCTTCCTTCCTTCCTTCCTTCCTTCCTTCCTTCCTTCCTTCCTTTGTTCCTTCCTTTGTTCCTTCATTCCTTTGTTCCTTCGTTCCTTTGTTCCTTCCTTCCTTCTTTCCTTCCTACGTTCCTTCGTTCCTTCCTTCTTTCCTTCCTTCCTTCTCTCTTACAATCAATAGTATGTATCAATTCCAAAGCAGACGAACATCAAAGACTAGGCAGTGGGAGTTAAGTGACTTATCCAGTGACACACAACTAGGCAGTGTTTGAAGTAAGATTTGAATCAAGGACCATTTGACTCCAGGCCTGGCTCTCTATCTTGCTCTACTACCTAGCTACTCTCCCTAGTTTCTTTTATTTTTTGTTTTTAAATTAATTTAAATTTTTAAATATTTTTCCATGTTTGCACAATTCATTTTCTTTCCCTCCCCTCTTCCCTCTCCCCTCCCAGAGCCAACAAGCAATTCCACTGGGCTGTACAAATATTATCACTTGATACCTATTTCCATATTATTCATTTTTGCTATAGAGTGATCTTTTAAAGCCTAAATTCCCAAATCACATACCTATATATATATATATATATATATATATATATATATATATATATACATACATATATATATATATATGTGATAAGTGATGTAATGTTTTGCTTTTGCATTTCTATTCCCATAGTTTTTTCTCTCAATGTGGTTAGCATTCTTTCCCATAAGTCCTTCAGGAGTGTCCTGGCTTGCTGCATTGCTATTAGTGACAAAATCCATTTCATTGGATTGTTCCACAGTGTTTTACTTTCTGTGTACAATGTTCTCCTGGTTCTCCTAGTTTATTTTAAAATCCAGTTTAAGCACCATGTCTTCTACATGGTGCTTTCCTATAGTCTTCTAGATGTTAGTTCCTTCCTCCCAAACTCATCTTGTACCTACTCTGTATATAACCATATATGTGAGTATTATAGGCATGTATATTGCTATCTATAGCTATATGTATGTGTACATGTTTGTCTCTTCCCCTCTCCCTTCCAAGACTGCCATCAGGAACCATTTTCATTTTTGCCTTTTATCTTCAGCACCTTGCGCTTAATAGGTATTTTTTTTTTTTAAACCATTAGCTTCTATCATAGAATTGTATTTGTTCCAATGCAGAATTTCTAGGCAGTTGGGGTTGCGACTTACCCAGGGTTATACAGCTAGGAAGTATGTGAAGTTAGATTTGAACCCACAACCATCCACTTCCAGCCTTGGTGCTTTCCTGAGTCACTTAGCTGCCCTGGATTACTGCTTCTTTCTAGCATGCTCCATTAATGAAACAAGTGTGAGGAAACAGAACATGTCTCTCCTATGTACCAATAGGGACACTAACATAAAGGATCATAAAAATGTATAATGTTAGAACTGGGAAAAAATGTAGAGATCATTGAATCAGCATGTCGATAAACATTTATTAAGCACCTACTATGTACCATGAACTGTGTGCTAAACACTGGAGATACAAAAAGAGGAGAATGATAGTCTTTGTCCTCAAGGAGCTCACACTCTAATGGGAGGAGGCGACATGCAAACAAATATTGACAAAGCAAACTACATACAGAATAAATAGGAAATAAGCAAAAGAGGGAAGACACTGGAATTACCAGAGGTTAGGGAAGGCTTTCTGTAGAAGATGGGATTTTAGTTTAATCCAATAAACAGTAAGTGCCTACTGTGTTCCAGGCACTTTGCTAAGCTCTGAGGTTACAAAAACAGACGTCCCTAAGAATTTATCTAGGGAGTTACTTACGCATCGTGGAACTTACCCCCCCCCCCCCCCCATGATTATTCCCATATAAATTCCTTTGTAATTCTACCTATTTTATTTTATGCATTTAAAACCATTATTCTGAGAAGGGATCTCTAGGTTTTACGAGATTGGAAAAGGGGTCCTAGATACAGAAAAAGTTCATCCCTGATCTAATGAGAGCTGTTCTTTTTACAGAGAAGGAAACTGAGGCCACAGGCTTATTCCGTCCTGGGGTGATGGGGAATGGGACTAAAAACTGTTTTTATTTGTAGGTTCCTGGGCGGAGCTGGAGATCCTGGTTAACAAGTTGTTCCTCCTGGAGGACCTCTGGGGACCTCCGGCCTGAGCACTTGAGAACTCTGGGCATGTTAGTAAGACCGCCTTCTGCCTTCCCGGCTGCTAGCGTCCGAGACGCCACTCCCTAAGGTGTCCGCCGGAGACAGCCGCTTTCCGGGCCGGAGGGAGGGGGCTGGAGCTTCCGGAGCTTGGGCGCGCAGGCGCAGGGTCCGCGCAGCGTCCCGTTTCCACGGTAACAAACAGCCGCGAGTCGCAGCCCAGTGTCGCCACCCGCTGCCATGGCAAAGGCGTTCTGCAGCGGCGAGCTAAGACCCAGGCAGAGGCTTTCGAGGCTACTGAGAAGGAGGACAGGACCGTGGCGGCGGCGGTGGCACGATGTCGAGCATCGAAGAGGAAACGGAGAGCCTGCTAGCCTCCGAGTCCCAGTTCGCAGAGGATATCGAGCTGCCCATCATCCAGCTCTGCGGCCTGGTGGAGGAACTCAGGTACCTCCCCGCCGCCCCTAGCGCTGGCCTTGACACCTCAAGGCCCAAGTGCAAGGGCCCCGGGCCGAAATAGTATCCGGGCTGGGCTCGAAATGACCTCCTCTTGGAGGAGGGAGGACCCCTCGGCCATCAGGCTCCTCTTCTGCCCAAAGGAGGCACGTAGGGAGCCCTTTCGGGCCATCAGGCTCTTCTTCTGCCCAAAAGAGGCGCGTGGGAATCCCCTGTGGGGCGTCTGCACCCTCTTCTGCCTCAGGGAGGCTCGGGGAGCCCTCTCTTGAATCCACAGTTTCCTTATCAAATTACCAGTTGCCAAATGAGCCTCAGTCTTGGACCATTCCTACCATCCACTGACTTCACACCCGTCCAAGTACTACTGAACGAAGGTGGAGAAAATCAGCCGCCATCATCAGTGGGGCACTACAAATATACACGTTCGACAGCCTTTGGGCTCTCCCTACTGCTTGGCAGTCCTGCTATATGCCTCCCTTATCAACTCCCTCTCCCATTCTCCACTTCCAAACCTTCTTTTCCTTCTAACCTCCCATGGTTCTCCTCCCCCCACTCTCTCAGCTGGGAACCTCGTCTCATATTTTTACATTAGAAATGGAGGCCAGTCACTCTTCTCCCCTCTCTCCCATCACCCAAGTGCCTTCTTCCCTCCCCCCTTCTTCACCCTATTCACATGATGAAGCTACTGACTCCTCTCTACCCCTTCTCCTCCGACAGATTGTCTCCTGTCATTCATTCTGTCTCTGTTCCCTATGTCTTACAAACAGGCTTTTTGTCTCCCCCAAAACCCTCCCTTGATCCTTCTGTCCCTGCTAACTATTGTCTTATATCTCTTCTCTCTTTTAATGCCTTCATTCATTTCCTCTTACTCTCTTCTTGACCCCTTACAATCCAGCTTTTGGGGATTGTATCTAGGGATATTCTATTGCAACTGCTCTCTCTGAAGTTACCAATGATTTCCTGCTTGTCAAATCCAAAGGCCTTTCCTCAATCCTTATTCTTCTTGATCTTTCTGTATAGCTTTTAACCCTGTGGATCACCCTCCCCTCTTACTCTGTTCTCCCTAGATTTTTTTTCAAACCCTTACCTTCTGTCTTAAAATCAATACTATGTATTGGTTCCAAGGCAGAAGAGTGGTAAGGGCTAGGCAATGGGGGTCAAGTGACTTGCCCAGGGTCACACAGCTAGGAAGTGTCTGAGGCCAGGTTTGAGCCCAGGACCTCCCATCTCTGGGCCTGACTCTCAGTCCACTGAGCCACCAAGCTGCCCCCTTTCTCTAGCTTTTCAAAACACCCCTATCTCCTGGTTTTCCTCCTCCCTATCTGACTTCCTTTGCTGGATCCTCTTCCAGATCATGTTCTCTATCCCTAGTTATCCCTCAGGGTTCTGTCCTAGGCCCTCTGCTCCCTCTAAACTTGAATAACTCATCAGTTCCCATGGATTTATACCATCTCTTTACTATGATTCTCAAATCTATCTTTTCTGCCCCAAACTCTTTTGACCCCCCAATCTTATACCTCCAACTGCCTTTCAGATGCCCACTGGGCAGCTTTAATTCCATTCCAAAACAGAATTTACTGTTTCCTTCTAATCTACTCCCCTTCTACCTTCAGTGTTACTGTAGGGGATAGGGATACCACCACTCTCTCAGTCCCACAGGCCAGGAGTCATCTTGGACCTTGCACTATCTCTCATCACCCTCCCCCTGCCCCCAAATATCCAAACTGTGGTGGAGGCCTGGCCATTTCACCTCTGAAGATGTCTTGAATATGCCTCCTTCTCTCCTCTGGAGCAGGCCCTTTTCCCTTGATACCTGGATAATTGCCACAGCTGCTGGTGGGACTGCCTGCCTCTAGTCTATACACAGCAGAGTGATTTTCCTAAAGCCCCAACCATGACACATCCCCATCCTCACTCACATAACCTCAGTGACATCTTCTTGGCTTCAGAATAAAATAAGAATTCCTCTGTTTGGCATCCAAAGCCTTCCCACTCCAACCCCATCTTGCCAGACTTCTCACATCTCACTCTCTAACATACCTTCTGATGTAGTGATGCTGACCTCCTGGATATTCCCCAAACAAAGCTCCATCTCTCAAATCCTGGTGCCTACCTGGACCGATCTCCCTCTTGTGATCCCCCACTGACCTCCCTGGCTTCCTCTAAGTCCAAATAGTAATCTCCTCTTTTCCTGGAAACCTCCAATCCCGCCTTAGTTTCAGAGGCTTTTTCTCACATTGCCTTCTTTTGTCTACTGTGCACTTAGCTCAGTGCCTGGTACACTGAAGGAGCTTAATAAGCACTGATAAGGTTGGTGGAGGTAGGAGAGATGAGGACTTCAGTCAGAAACCTTCTTATGTAAAGTTTGCCCAAGCCAAGGTGGGTGGTGTAGGTGTGTGTGTGAGCTGCAGGATTTGTTAAGCCCAAGGACTTGAGATTCTTATGAGCGGTTGGTTCCAGCAATGCCACTTGTGTGGACACGGCACCCCATTTTCCAAAGCTCTTTGTATTTTCTGCAGGAGAAGTTATTCATGTTGGGTTAGGGCACAACCTACCTAACTTTTGATGCAGCAGCAGAATCCGATTACAAAGTACCTATTATACCACTCACTGATTTGGTTATACCGCCATTTCCCAAATTTGTTTAGCCGTGAATTTATAATGATGATGATAATGATAGTGAGCATTTAGATAGTGTCTACTGTGCTAACTGCTTTATACATGTTATTGCCTTTAATCCTCTGAACAACTTGTGAGGGAGGGGCTATTATCCCCATTTTACAGTTAGGGAAACTGAGGCAGACTGGTGAAATTACTTGCCCATATAATAAGTATCGAAGAGTGTACTTGAACTCAGATCATCTTGACTTCAGGCTCAGGGCTGACTACTATATCCCCTACCTGTCACTTGAAATTTGGACAGGACTCAGAGTCCAATGCAAAGGCTGAGGATATGTAAAGGTCAGTTAATTCAGAGAAAATTGTAATAAAAAAGAGATAATTTAACCTGTTTTCATGTGCAAACATTGCTGCCTGTGACAAATGTTCTGGAAGCATCATTTCCTACGCCAGCATCTAAAATTCTCGTGAAACCAGGTTGTGGAAAACACTCAGGAAAAGCTTATTCCCCCTCTCCCCCGCAATGGCTCCCTGGGTAGTGACAAGCAGCTGCTTTTCTCTGAAGTTTATCACACAAGCTTCTGTAGCACAGTACTGTGAGCTAGGCAGAGTGGACATTATTAGGACCATTTACCCTAGGAGGAAATTCAGAATGAGATAGTGAGTGGCCCCAGGAGGGGCTTCAGAATCAGACTGGGTAGCTGGGTTTCCTTCTGAGGTGGGGTGGACTGAGATGCCTTGTTTCCCACAGTCCCACTGCTCTCACCCCTCTCTGGGTCAGGTGCTGGTGCTGGTGCTGGTGCTGGTGGGGAGAGGGGCTAATTTGATGCTCCTGGCTCTCCATTTGCTTCCTTTCAATTAATCCAGTGCTTTGTGCCTTCATGGGCCTGAGCAGGTCCTGGATCTGGAGAGAAGGCTGAGAGACTTAAGCTTCAGAAGCTTGACCTCTGATGGCAAAAGTAGGAACAATGAGTGCAAGTGCAGAGAGGTCAGTTTTCCTTCGGTGTAATTAGGCTGCCCCAAAGTGGGATGGGCCACGTCCAAAGGTAGTGAAAGCCTCTTCACAGAAAGTCTCTGAGTGGAGGCTGGATTCCCTCTGTTGGGAATGGTGTAGAAGAGGTCCTGATCAGGTACAGGACCCCTTCAGTAGCTCTTGATTCTGAGATGAGAAGGCTCCCAGCCCTACCCCATGTTTACCTGTCTGTCCCATGAGCTCCAAGATGGCAGCTCTCACCGAATCCTTTCTCTGCAAGGTTCTCCAAGTCTCCTTCCTCCAAATTAAAGCCTACAAAGTCTTCTGAGATGTCAGTCCAGAAAATTTCCCCCTTTTTCTTTCTCTCTTAAAAAAAAATCCTTACCTTCTGCCCTAGTATTCAATTCCAAGACAGAAGAGTGGCAAGGGCCAGGTACCCACCCAGGAATAAGGCCATAAGTGTATTGGAGGCAGAGAGCACTACTTTACTTAGCCAGTGTTTGCCAAATGACTGGATCTGGTTCCATCCATGGTCCTGATCACATCCTATACAACCCTTTCCATTCAAACCTGTGTCCTGCAGAATAGGCCTTTCCCAAGCCCCCCCACTCCCCACCCAGAGCTCTCCCCTCGAGGACCCTCCCCTAGGATTCCCTCTTGTTCACACAGCAGACATTTAGTCTGCCTACTGTTGTCCCCATCCGACTGTGAACTCCTAGAAGACGAGGGCTACTTGGGGCCTTTCCTTGGATCCCCAGAGCTTAGCATGGTGCATAGTAGGTACTTAATAAATGCATGCTGGACTACTGATGCCAAATCAATATTTGCCTTTGTTAGCTGATCACTTAACAATGATAATTTTTTAAAACCCTTTTCTTCCCTCTTGGAATCAGTACTGTGTATTGGTTTCAAGGCAGAAGAGTGGTAAGGGCTAGGCAGTGGGGGTTACATGACTTGTCCAGGGTCACACAGCTGGGAAGTATCTGAGGCCAGATTTGAACCCAGGACCTCCTATTTCTAGGCCTGTCTTTGTATCCACTGACTCACCTAGCTGCCCCTGAAGTGGTTTATAATGCATTCATCTTGGTGACTGAATCATAAAGTAGTATCATAGAATAAGGAAGGGCAAGATATCTGTGTTAAGATGTATGCTGCTATATATTTGATTAATAACAATAAAATCAATATTACCATCACTTTTGTGCATTTAATTTGTAAGTACTTGAGTATTTATTGAATTTGTATCTAGACTTGTGAATGCAGCCTTAAGAGAACTTCCTCTTGGGATGGTAGAAATGGCACAGAATTTGAAGTCATTGGACCAGTCTGAAGGACATTGATCTCTGTCACCTGATGAAAGTCCTCTTGCCTCTCAAAGCCTCCATTTCCCCATCTGTTCTTGAGGGTTAGGGTTGTAGTGAATGGCTTTGATATCTCCTTCTATCTCGGTGACCTTAATTGTTTCTAGAGTTGGAATGCTGGGTTTTCAGCTTAAGAGACTTTATGAAAATAGAAGGAATTACTCTGAAACAGAAGTGAGGCAAGGGCTAGGCAGTTGGGCTTAAGTGACTTGCCCAGGGTTACACAGCTAGAAATTATCCAGGGCCAGGTTTGAACCCAGGTTCTCCTGACTCCAGGCCTGGTGCTACTTCAGTTGCCCTGCATGTTTATAGGTTTGCAGAACACTCTCCTCACTGTAACCTTTTGAGGCAGGCAATATTAGTCCCATTTTACATTTAAGCCAACTAACGGGTTCAGTGGAGTGGACAGTACAAGTATGGCAGGTTGAAATGATTTGCCCAGGCTCTCACACCACAGCTGGAGCTGGGACTCGAACCCAAGCCCCCTGGTTCTGGGTCTAAAACTCCTGTTTGCCTCTCATAAGAGCTATGAGACATGTCATGAGATAATCATAAGAGATGGTAGTCATCTAAGATAAACTGTGTCCTAGTACAAATGCACACTTGATTAGTTTGAAGGAAGACTGAATTTTCAACCCTGCTGTTTCATTTTATGCCATGCAACAGGTGTGATTTCAGCTAGACAAGTCATCTTTCCTCCCTGAATTTCCAATTCCAATTTGCAAAATGGGAATAAAATTTGCCCACTTAACATAGTTGTTCTTGTCTTGAAACAGTGAAGATGCTATAAAAAATGCAACTTATCATAATTTGATTCCAAGATATTTTATTTTCCCAATTACATGTAATAATTTTCAACATACATTTTCCAAAATTATAAGATCCAAACTACTTCTTTCCCTTCCTTCCCTCCCCCTACTCAGAGATGGTAAGCAAATAAAATCAAAACCCTGAAATAAGACTGTAAATGCACTGTTGTGAAAGATAATCTGCTTTGATCCATATCCATCCAACTCCCAACTTCTCTTTCTCTGGAAGTGGATAACACTCCCCATCATAAGACCTTCAGGATTGTTTCGGATCATTGCATTGCTGAGAGGAGCCAAGTTTTCACAGTTGATCATCATACAATATTGTTGTTACTGTATAATATTATTTTGTTTCTGCTTATTTCTCTCTGCATCAGTTAATGTAGGTCTTTCCAGCTTTTTCTGAAAGTATCCTGCTTATGATTTCTTATTGCACAATGGAATTGCATCACTAACATATACCACAATCTGTTCAGCCATTCCCTACCTGATGGTCATCCCTTCCATTTCCAATTCTTTGCCCCCACAAAAAGAACAATTATAAAAAATTTGTACAAGTGAGTCCTTTTCCATTTTTTATGATCTCTTTGGGACGCAGACCCAGTAGTGGCATTATAGGATCAAAGGATGTGCTCAAATTTTATGGCCTTTGGGCATGGTTCCAAATTGCTCTCCACAATGGCCAGATCAGTCTGCAACTCCACCAACAATGAATTAGTGTCCCAATTTTCCTGTATCCCATCCAACACTTATCGTTTTCTTTTTCTTTCATATTGGCAAATCTGATAGGTGTCTGGTGGTGCCTCAGAGCTGCTTTAAATTGCATTTCTCTTATTATGAGAGATTTAGAACATGATTATTGATAGCTTCTCTTTATTTGTCCGAAAATTGTTCATATCCTTTGACCATTTGTCAGTTGGAGAATGGCTTATATTCTTATAAATTTGGCTTCATTCTCTATAGATTTGAGAAATTAACCCTTATTTGTTGTAAATTTTTTCCCCATCATTTCCCTTCTAAACTTGATTACATTGGTTTTGTTTGTACAAACCCTCTTAAATTTAACATAATCAAAATGATTAGTTTTAAATCTTATAATGCTCTGTATCTCGTTATTGGTCATAAATTCTTCCTTCCTCCATAGATCTGCCAGGTAAACTATTCTGTTTCCCTAATTTACTTATGGTAACACTCTTTGTGTCTAAATCATATACCCATTTTGACCATATCTTGGTTTAGGGTGTGAGATATTAGTCTATACTTAGTTTCTGCCAAACTGTTTCCCAATTTTTCCCAGTAGTTTTTGTCAACTAGTGAGTTCTTATCCCATAAGCTGAGGCCTTTAGGTTACCAAACACTAGGCTGTGAAGATATTTATCCTGTATATTGTGTATCTAATCCATTGCATTGATCCACCCTTCTATTTCTTAGCCAGTAGCAGACTATTTTGATGTTTACTGCTTTATAGTACAGTTTGAGATCTGCTACTGCTAGGCCACCTTCCTTCACATGTTTACATTAAGTCCCTTGATATTCTTACCCTTTTTTCTTCCAGATGAATTTTGTTATTATTTTTTCTAGTTCTATAAAATAATTATTTGGTAATTTGATTGGTTTGGCACTGAATGGTTGCAGCTTCTTGCTGTTAAAAGAACATGGATGACTAATAGAGAGGGCTGTAGGAGTATCCTCTGATGGAGGGCTTCTTTAAGGAAGAAGAGACCTGGAAAAGCTTGATGGAGGACACAGCATTTGACTGGAATTTAAGTTCAAAGGGAACAGGCTCCTCACATACCCCTCAAGGAGCAAAGGAAATCAACAAAGAAAAGAAAAGTGCCTAAAAATCGACATAAGGGAATGAAAATCAACCAAAACAGGAAGTGAAGTGAAGGGTAAGAATATCACAATCAAAAATATTACCAACAAGGAGGCAGATAGATGGCTCAGTGGATTGAGAGCCAGGCCTAGAGTCCTGGATTCAAATCCAGCCTCATCCATTTCCTAGTTGTGTGACCCTGGACAAATCACTTGACCCTCATTGCCTAGCTCGTACCACTATACTCTTCTGCCTTGGAACCATCATAAAGAATTCATTCTAGGACAGAAGATAAGGGTCCATTTTTTTCCTTCTAAATATATATATTACCAACAACTGAAAGAGTTAAAGTAAAGAAGCACCCACAGATGGAGAAATGGATAACCCAAGATTCCCTGAGAGGTGTCTTTGAATGTCTGTAGAAGCTTTTATTGGTTCTGTAATCTTATGTGGATACACCCTGCTTCTAGTGATACAGATTAGAGACCATCCATGCCTTTTCATACTGTGGAGCTCTTATTTGATGCATGTCCTTGCATAAATCATGCACAAGGGAGCTTCCCACATGCTCGGGGACTTTGATGCCTCCTTTTGGTACAGAGGTGACCCTGAGTTCTTGAAGACCATCCCAACAGCATAAGCACCATTGGTTTCTAACATCCTGGAGAGCCTTCAGGGACCTGCCCAATTTCCAGTGGAGAGATTCATTGCCAGGAAGTTGGCCATTTGCTGGTTAATTTTTTGCTCATGGCAACCCAGTTCGTGGCTCAATGACATATGGGGGAAAAATTAGTATGATACTTGTAAGAAGAATTACAAGCACAAATAGAAGAGTTTGTAGAAAGTAAATATTTATATATATATGTATATATATAATGTGCATATATATGAAAAAAGAAAAAAATAAGTTATATTTGAGTAAATTGTTTTAGAAAAAAATTTCTAGAGTCCACAAAAATAAGTCTGCAAATAGAAAGAATCCATAGCATCCCAAAAGGAAGAATGTAAGATTTTACTCTCTTAGATACATTATAATCAAAAGTCAACACTATAATTACCAACTTCAAGGAAAAAGACAAAAGATAAACCCAGGAACATCCATCAGAGATTATAGTGGATTTTTCAATGATGGCGAAACAATCAAAACTGGAATCTAACAAAATTTAGAAGCCTAGGCTGTAAAACTCATCTACCCAGGAGGATTTAGTATCTTGCCCTGACAAGCCTCAGCACTGATTGGCTTCCACTTGCTGCTGCCTTGGCTTTTACACACATGCTGATGAATAAGGCTGAAGAAAATCACAAAAAAGTGCTGACTGGGTTCACCACAAATTTAGGTTACATTATTGAAACCTGGCGTTTACTGCAGCAAGACAGTCCTTTCATCCCTTCCTAGAGGCTCATCATCCCACTTTCCAAACCTTTTCAAGCCTCTCATGGCTCCCCTTTCTCTCCCCTCTCCCCTCCCAGCTGAAAATCTTGCCTTATATATTTCACTAAGAAAAATGAGACCATCCATTGAGAGCTTTCTCTCCCCCACCCTTATCTTATGTCACACTTTTCCTCTCTCTCTCTCTCTCTCTCTCTCTCTCTCTCTCTCTCTCTCTCTCTCTCTCTCTCTCTCTCTCTCTCTCTCTCTCTCCCCCCTCCTGTTTCTCTCTATCTCTCTCCTCTGTTTTTCTCTGTCTGTCTCTGTGTTTTTCTCTCCTCTGTTTCTGTCTTTTCATTTTCTGTCTCTTTCACAACTCATTTTGATTCCCATTTTCTCTCTCTCTCTCATTCTCTTTCATACTCTCTTCCATACTTTCCATCTCTCTCTCTATTAATTCTCTCTCTCACATTTTCTCATTCTTTTATGTTCTTGCTCCCATTTCCTCCCCACACACACACACACACACTTCCCCTTGCCCAGATAAAACAATTCCATCTTCTTAAGTACCCCATTCCATCCCATCTTCTACAGCAGATTGACCTCTATCATCCCCACTCTCATTTATCTTCTATCTCTTCCCATCTACTGGCTACTTTCCTCTGGACAAATATGGACTGAGAAATTTTATATGTATAAACTTTATGTATCTATATACATATATATAAATACATAAACTTTACATATAGATTTATATATAAATATAATGGGGCAAGTCACTGAGCCCCATTTGCCATATATATATAACAATAACCCTAAACTATAGATATAGATATATGGCAAATGGGGCTCAGTGACTTGCCCAAGGTCACATAGCTATTAAGTGTCTGAGGCTGGATTTGAACTCAGGGAGATGAGTCTTCCTGACTCCAGGCCCATCACCTAATCTATTTATGCACCTAGCTGCCCCCAAATGGATATTCTTAAAGCATAGGTCTGACCTTGCCACTGCTCTGGAGCTTCAGTGGCTCCCTATGACATCTAGAATAAAATACATAATCTGAATGGTTGACATTTAAAACCTTTACAATTTGTCTCCAAGTAATCACCTTCTTCCTGATGATTTTCCATTGCCTTGCACTTATATATGCCACATCCCAGCCAGATTGCTTTATTTGCTATTATCCCATACAACATTCCATCTCCCACCAGTGTTTCTTTGTGCAAGCTGTCCCGTCTTTCCTGGAATGCTCTCTTCTCTTGTCTCTTTTGCGAAAAGGAATTTTTTATTCCCTTCCTCTCTTTCTAGTTAGTCAATCAGGAACTTGAAGTACCCCTACTTAACAAAGAGAGTTCACACTTAAGTCATTAACACTTTCTTAGCTCTAAAAGACCACAAGCTAAAAAATTCCCTTTCACATTTTAGAATCCTTAATCCCCTTCAAGTCTTAATTCAAGTGCTGTCTCTTTAAAAGACCACTTCTGATTCTTCCCATTGTTAATGGGCACCATCCTCTCCCATAAAAGAACTTTTATTTGTCCATGTTTTCCCATTATCTGCTACATGTTATTTCTGCCCCCATGTAAGATCTTGAGGGTGGGAACTGTTTAGTTTTTGTCTTTGTATTCTTAGCACCCAGCCAAGTCCCTAAGATATTGTAAATGCATGATAAAGACTTGTTAAAGTGAAGCAAATGAAAATGATAATATTGTTATTATTAATTACCTTATGAATTAATAATATATAAAATATGATATAATTATCAGATAATGTTATTACATGATCATTTATAAAAATATTTATAAATTATGTAAACATTTACATATAAAAGATAAGTGATTATTATAATAAAAAGACATTAAAATAGGAAATTAAATTAAATAAAGGAAGCAAATTTCACCTGTTAGAAAGACGGTGATTTGATGGGGTGAGACCCATACCTGGCATGTCTCTGGCAGAGAAACAGACCAGGTGGAGAGTGATAGTGAAGAAGGGTATGTTCATATGTTCCCTATTAAGAATATATACTGGGGGGGGGGGCAGCTGGGTAGCTCAGTGAATTGAGAGCCAGGCCTAGAGATGGGAGGTCCTAGGTTCAAATCTGGCCTCAGACACTTCCCAGTTGTGTGACCCTGGGCAAGTCACTTGACTCCCATTGCTTAACTCTTACCACTCTTCTGCCTTGGAGTCAATACAAAGTATTGACTCTAAGACAGAAGATGAGGGTTTTAAATTAAAAAAAAAAAAAAGAATGTATACTGGGACAGTTAAGTATCTCAGTGGTTAGAAAGTAGTTAGAGAGTCAGGCCTAGAGATGGGAGGTCCTAGGTTCAAATCTGGCCTTAGCCACTTTCTAAGTGTGTTACCCTGGGAAAGTCACTTAATCCCCATTACTCTTCTGCTTTGGAACTGATACTTAGTATTGATTCTAAGATAGAAGGCAAACATTTTTTTTAACTCTTACCTTCTGTCTTAGAATCAATACTAATTCTGAACAATAATGATTCTAAGACAGAAGTGTAGGCAAGTCTAGGCAATAGACCTTAAGTGTCTTGCCCAGGATTACATAGTTGGGACATGTCTGGGGCCACTTTTGAACCCAGAACCTTCCCTCTTTAGGTCTGGCTCTCTATGTAATGAGCCATGGAACTGCCCCTAACGGTGAGGGTTAAAAAAAAAAAAGGATTCTAATGTGAAGAAATCCAAGAAGAAGAGGAATAAAACATGGCAGAAAGTATTTGTCTGATGTACTACCAACTACTTGGTTAGGAATAAGCCTGAATCAAAGGCATGTTGTAGGCTTTGGTTATCTAGACATCTGTTGGAGCTCTCTCTTTTCCCAAAGCAGAGCAATTTCATCCTTCAAAAAGTGGAAGCCTACCAGTGTGATGGTAGCACTGTCATTAGAGAACATACAATAGATCCAAGAGGAATTCTGTAGGTAGGAACTGTGCAATTGATTGTGTTATGGCATAAACCATGAGAGGTAGTCTGGTGAGAATCTGGGGCCTGGGCAAAGATTTATATCCCTGCTGCTAACATATTCTGTGTGTCACCATGAACAAGTCAGTTCCTTACTTTGAAACTTGGGTAACACTCATAAAACATATCTATGAAGTTTTAGATGGGTTTTAACTTCACTAGAGAGTTCTTAACATTGATGGGATCATAAATCCATCTTGGGCTAATGTATGCTGTGGGCCCCGTACTCAGAATTATTTACCCAACCAAAGTGTACAATATGTAGTTTGAAGGCAAGAAACAGACATTCCAGAAGCATTTGGACCTTGGAAAGTTGGAAGAGAAGTATTGAAAGATGTCTGTGCTTTAGCGAAGTTTTTCAATGATCACCAAATTTCCAAACCAAAAAGGATGTTGGAGTGTTGAGGGAGGAACAGATGAGGAAGAGTAAAGAGTCAAAGATGATTTTAGTCTGGATAAGTGGAGGTTGACTATCAATAGAAATATGGAAGTTCTTGATGTCTCTTGGAGTCATTAGCTTCCATTTGGCAATCATGATTTTTAAGGAGTTATTTTGTTCAGTAATGTTACTTCTCTTTCCATAACTTTCTTATATATAAAACTCTCATTTCTTTTTCCATTTTTTCCTCTACCACTCTTACCAATCACAATTATCACACTCACATTATATTTCCTTCTTTATTTTCTTTATTCTCTTAAAAATCTTTCTTTACCAATTGATAAGTGGTCAAAGGATATAAACAAACAGTATTCAGATGAAGAAATCAAAGCCATCTAGAGTCATATGAAAAAATGTTCTAAATCACTTTTGATTAGAGAAATGCAAATTAAAACAACTCCATGGTACCACCTCATACCTATCAGATTGGCCAATATGACAGAAAAGGAAAATGATAAGTTGAAAGGGATACAGGAAAATTGGGACAATAATGCATTGTTGGTGGAGTTGTTATCTGACCCAACTATTCTGGAGAGCAATTTGGAACTATGCCTGAAGTTCTCTTAAACTCTGTACACCCTTTGATCCAGCAATATCACTACGAGGTCTATATCCCCAAGAGATCCCAGAAAAAGGGAAAGGATCTATTTGTGCAAAATTATTTATTGTCACTTTTTTTGTGGTAGCAAAGAATTGGAAATTGAAAGGATGCCCATCAGTTGGAGAATGGTTGAACTGATGGAGTCTGAAGGTAGATTGAAACATACTATGTTTCACTTTTTTTGTTTGAGATCTCTTTCATAAAAGGACTAATATGGGAAAATGTTTTATGTGATTACATGTAAAACATATATCAGATTATTTACCATTTCAGGGAGTGAGGATGGGAAGGAAGGGGAGAATTTGGAGCTCACATTTTGTTAATGAATATTAAAAATTATTTTTACATTTACTTGGGTAAAAATAAAATATCATTTAAAAATATTTCTTTAGATCTTTTTTTTTTTATTAAAACCTTTACCTTCCGTCTTGGAGTCAATACTGTGTATTGGCTCCAAGGCAGAAGAGTGGTAAGGGCTAGGCAATGGGGGTCAAGTGACTTGCCCAGGGTCACACATCTTTAGATCATTTTACCTTTTCTAGACATTCTTGTTTGGCTTTTGCCCAATCTGTTTTCTTTGAGGCTTTGCTTATATATATTTTCAAGATATTCTTTTCTGTGTTTGAATCTTGCTTCCCTGTTACTGTAGTAGCTCTTAATGGTTGGATTCTTTTGTTTGCTCATTCTTCCAGCCCCCTTCTTGATTTTGAACTTTATGTTATGGTTGAGCTAAGCTTACTTCTGGGCAGAAGCCTGGACCCACTTTTGCTGCTTTCACAGCTCAATCTGAGGACCTGCACAAGTTTTCATTGCTTTCAATATGGCATGACGATCCAGCGAGAAGTCTGTTCAGTGCCCTCCTGATCTGAGGTCTACGCATTCCTGACTCAGGTTTAGATGTGTTGGCGTGTGTGAGCTGAGTTTCCATAGAGTACTGCTGGATTTAGTCACTGTTAACCCACTGTGAGGTTCTGTAGGTTCAAAGTGACCCAAATTGTGAGCTCCCCTTTGGTCTTGGTCTTTTGCCCTGGTTTTCCCACTAGAACACCTCTTTCTTTTCTTTGCAGAGGTGGAGGGACTATGAATGTGTGACATCACAGATAGAGCCAACCTTTTTTGATACGTTAGTTTTCCTAAACTGTTATTCTTTGTTTTGAGGGATGGCTTTATGAGAGGGAAAGAGCAAAGGAGAAGGAATACATTAGAGAAATTGCGTATTGTAAAGCAGACAATAGTGATAGAAATGTATTTTTTAAAAGTCACTTGATGACCTTGGGAAGTAGAGTGGTGGGAATGGAAGCCAGATATTGGGGAATTAAATACTAAGTGAGTGGTAGAAAATAGAGGCTGTTAACTAGTATAGGTTATTCTTTCTAGATATTTGTCCCCAAAAGAAAGGAGAGATAGAGGGGGGTGATGTAAGGGGTGGCAAGGTAAAAGAAAAGGTGTTTTTCCCCCCCAGTGGGTAGAAGGAAATGGGCTGAATATTTGGGAAAGGGAAGGGTTGGAAGAGTGAGGTCCCTGCAAGAGATATGTATATGAAGTGGGAGGTTGAGATTAAAGATGAAAGTGGAATAGGTTAGCCCTGGCAGGTAGGAAAGAATACTTCATATTTGTAGAATGGGGAGGAAATAATGGGGAGGTTAATGTTTTTGGGGTATTCAGGAGGATGGGAGATGATGGAGTCTTCTTAGGGTAAGAAGGTATACACAAAGCTGTGGTGTCTGCTTCTGGCCAAGCATGGGTGCTGGCTCAGCACCAAAAGACTTTGGGAATGAGGAGGCACCCTTCCTGCTCTTGGGTGAACAAAAGGATTATCTCATCATCCCCAAAGTGCCAGAGTCCTTTAGTACTGAGTCAGCATCCGTGGTTGGCCAAAAGAAGGCAGAACAATTTGAAGGGGTCACAGGAAACATAGTTTCTAGACTTATTCTTGGCATCTGTGAGGTAAGGGGTGTTTTCAGACCTCTTTTGTGTTATGGACTTCATTGGCAGTCTGGTGAAGTCTATGGATTCCTTTTCAGAATAATGTTTTCAAATGTATAGGAGATTACTTAGTGTCTCAAGGAGTTGTGGTGGAAGGGAAGAAGGGAAGGAGGGAGAGACTTTGAGACTCAATATGCTTAGAAAAATGTTGGAAATGATTTTTACATGTAATTGGGGGAAAATAAAGTTAAATTTTTAAAAGAATGTCTTTAAATAATTGAAGGAGATGCTGTTTCATTTAACTGTAATTTTTTTCCTCATCCAAGTTCCCAGATCCTTTAAAATCTCCCACATTAAGAACCCCTGGACTATAAGGACAAGACTAGGAATGGCAGGAAATAAAGCTAGAATAGAAAGAACTGGGTGGAATGTATAGTCCAGATCAGAATTTAGGTACTCTGGCAAAGTAATGTATATTGAAGAAAGAAGATTTGAGTTTCTATTTTCAGTATAGGAATTCTTTGGGGCTACTTCTCCAACTTTCATACAAACTTGAGGATTGTATTTCCAAGTTTTAGGGGAAATCCTATGGATTTGCATCGCTAACCCTAGCTCACAAGCCCCTCCTAGTATGCTTCCTATTAATGATCAGCCAGAAGATACAATCAACTCTTAGTAAATGGACTTATTAAGATGGCATAGTAAGAAGCTCTCCCTCCCACAGTGTCCTTTGGAAAAGTAGACTTGGACTTAGAGTGCATTGGTAGTGGGACATATATATAGGATTTGTATGTGGCAAAACTAACACACCACTCTTGGTCCTAGTAGGACCTGGAAATCCATTCTGTCTTTGTAGACTCTTCATTCACCTCCCATTGGGTGCATTGTCTCTTCTGGGTGCATTGTGCACCTAGACTTATAGGATCTTCTCCTCTTTATAGCTAGCATTTTTCTCTGTTGCCAGGGACTCTGTTCAATGAAATTGCTTTTTTTTTTCCTTCATGGGACAGTCTCCCTTTATCTGTGTTTGGAGAATGCCTTCTGCTTTCTTCTGGATTCAGTGTATCTTATCTGTCAAGAGGCTTTGTTTCAAAGTACTGTGTTTGAGGGAGAAGAGAGAAACTCCCCTCCTAAGAGAATGATTCCCTTTCAAGGACCCCATTCTACTTCTGGCTCTTAGCTTGGAACTCTCTACAAATGAACTACCAGCCTTTGGGCATAGCTATTTAAAGCCATCAAAAATGGGTTTAATTTTTTGCTTGTCGTCAAGAAACTACTTTTGATTCTACCAGAGAAAGGTCACATCACAAAGGGATCAGGGTATGCTTAAAACTGTGTTAACACCTCATGATTATATTCTGGGTCTTCTGCGCTGGGGGAGGTTGTCAAACATCAGTGCCTCTACCCTATTCCTGAAATTCACCAGTGAGAGAAAATCTAGTGATTTTTCCTATTGTTCCACCCAGCTCCTAGTTTGCAAACTCTTTGAGAGCAGGGTGAGTTGCCTTCTTTTTTATCTTGCATCCCCCTCTGTACTTAGCAAAGACAGGCTACACACTGTAGGGTCTTTGGTTGTTCTTGAAACCAAAGTAAAAAATTCTATTGTCTGTAACAAGACAGTAGGAGAAATACTCCTGATCCTGGCATAAGCCCCTGTTTTTGCCCTTGAGAAGGTTAGAAAGCCCTCATTTGGGCAGGCATGTGATGAATATAGCTTGTCATCTCAAACTTTTCAAGAACCATCTGTTGCAAACTTGCTTCTGTTTATAATGAATTTCCAGTAGATTATTCCATCTGTTGGATGCTGGAAATAAAATAACTGAGAAACATAAACCAGGAGAGATGTCTGAAGATTGTGCTAAGTGTGTAATTGCAAAAATGTAGTAGTTTGGGCGGAATCTACATTTGTCATAGTAGAAATTTCAAGGTGAAACCCAACAGTCTTAGCTTAGCAATAACCCATAGTTTGATCACAAAACTCTGAATTTTGTGCCCTTTAAGTAAGCTACATGCTGACCACAATCCTTTTTGGTTTAAGAATAACAAAATGAAATAGGCAAGGAGGAGACCAAGTTATCGCTCTTTGCAGATGACATGATGGTCTACTTAAAAAATCCTAGAGATTCAACCAAAAAGCTAATTGAAATAATCAACAACTTTAGCAAAGTTGCAGGATACAAAATAAACCCACATAAGTCATCAGCTTTTCTATATATCTCCAACACAGCTCAGCAGCAAAAACTAGAAAGAGAAATCCCATTCAAAATCACCTTAGACAAAATAAAATACCTAGGAATCTATCTCCCGAGACAAACACAGGAACTATATGAACATAACTACAAAACACTCGCCACACAACTAAAACTAGACTTGAGCAATTGGAAAAACATTAACTGCTCATGGATAGGAAGAGCCAATATAATAAAAATGACCATCCTACCCAAACTTATTTATCTATTTAGTGCCATACCCATTGAACTCCCAAAAAATTTCTTTACTGATTTAGAAAAAACCATAACAAAGTTCATTTGGAATAATAAAAAATCAAGGATATCCAGGGAAATAATGAAAAAAAACCACAAATGATGGGGGCCTTGTAGTCCCAGACCTTAAACTATATTACAAAGCAGCAGTCATCACAACAATTTGGTACTGGCTAAGAGACAGAAAGGAGGATCAGTGGAATAGACTGGGGGAAAGCGACCTCAGCAAGACAGTATAAGATAAACCCAAAGATCCCAGCTTTTGGGACAAAAAGCCACTATTCGATAAAAACTGCTGGGAAAATTGGAAGACAGTGTGGGAGAGATTAGGAATAGATCAACACCTCACACCTTACACCAAGATAAATTCAAAATGGGTGAATGACTTAAACATAAAGAAGGAAACCATAAGTAAATTGGGTAAACACAGAATAGTATACATGTCAGACCTTTGGGAGGGGAAAGACTTTAAAACCAAGCAAGACATAGAAAGAATCACAAAATGTTAAATAAATAATTTTGACTACATCAAATTAAAAAGCTTTTATACAAACAAAACCAATGTAACTAAAATCAGAAGGGAAACAACAAATTGGGAAAAAATCTTCATAGAAACCTCTGACAAAGATTTAATTATTCAAATTTATAAAGAGCTAAATCAATTGTACAAAAAATCAAGCCATTCTCCAATTGATAAATGGGCTAGGGACATGGATAGGCAGTTCTCAGATAAAGAAATCAAAACTATTAATAAGCACATGAAGAAGTGCTCTAAATCTCTTATAATCAGAGAGATGCAAATCAAAACAACTCTGAGGTATCACCTCACACCTAGCAGATTGGCTAACATGATAGCAGAGGAAAGCAGTGAATGCTGGAGGGGATGTGGCAAAGTAGGGACATTAATTCATTGCTGGTGGAGTTGTGAACTGATCCAACCATTCTGGAGGGCAATTTGGAACTATGCCCAAAGGGCGACAAAAGAATGTCTTTGATCCATCCATAGCACTGCTGGGTTTGTACCCCAAAGAGATAATGGAGAAAAAGACTTGTACAAGAATATTCATGGCTGCGCTCTTTGTGGTGGCCAAAAACTGGAAAACGAGGGGATGCCCATCAATTGGGGAATGGCTGAACAAACTGTGGTATATGTTGATGATGGAATACTATTGTGCTAAAAGGAATAATAAAGTGGAGGAATTCCATGGAGACTGGAACAACCTTCAGGAAGTGATGCAGAGCAAGAGGAGCAGAACCAGGAGAACATTGTACACAGAGACTAATACACTGTGGTATAATCGAACGTAATGGACTTCTCCATTAATGGCGGTGTAATGTCCTTGAATAATCTGCAGGGATCTAGGAGAAAAAACACTATTCATAAGCAGAGGACAAACTATGGGAGTAGAAACACCGAGGAAAAGCAACTACCTGACTACAGCGGTTGAGGGGACATGACAAAGGAGAGACTCTAAACGAACACTCTAATGCAAATATTAACAACATGGCAATGGGTTCAAATAAAGAACACATGTGATACCCAGTGGAATCACGCGTCAGCTATGGGGGGTGGGGGGAAGGAAAAGAAAATGATCTTTGTCTTTAATGAATAATGCTTGGAAATGATCAAATAAAATATTATAAAATTTAAAATATATATATAACAAACAGATAATTTAATTTAATTTGTAATGTACTAAAGTAAAGTTCTACTCTACATCCAAAAAAAAAAGAATAACAAAACGGTAAGATTGATTCAGTCATCTGCCATTTTTGCAGCTATGGAAACTCTTCTCTCAAAGTCGAGACTGAGATGTTTGAAAAATATTACAATAAGCTGGAGCCCCGGGACCAGCGCTTCTCTCGCTTGTCTGATTTTAAAGCAATGGATTTTTCGCAGGTACTTAATGTAGTGAGAGCCATATGTAATGGAGGTACAGTTTGCTTTCTGACATTTCCATGTGTGCCTCTTCCTCCAAGAAAATGGTTTATCTTTTTTCCCCTGGTCTAGCTTTCACATCTCCCTCCCTTTGCTTTCCTAATTGGTGTGAAAGGGGATATTTGTAGTTATTGGCAAGTCCTTCCCATAGTAGAGAAGCTCCCTCAAGGTATAGAGACTATATACCTTGAACACCTAGAAGGTGAGAAAGAGATGAGCCAGAAAAGGTTTCAGCTGCATTCTGGGCCCAGACACAATTTATATCCAAAGGTGACTCCAGGAGACCTTGAAATCTGGAACTCGGGCTCTGATTTCAGTGTTGGTTTAGACAGAGCTTCACAGTCTTTCTTTTTCTGGACTTTTCTCACACCAAAATCAAATCAAAAGAATGCCATTGAGGTGTTTTTCCACTGGGCTTCTCCTAATACCTTACACTGGGTTGGTTTTCCTCTTGGGGGGTTCCAGGATCTGGCTGGTCATTTACTTACGTGTTCCTTTGATGAGTTCCTGTTTGATGATGTTATTACTTTCTTGATTAACAGTATAGGGGGGGCAGACGGAAATCCAAATCCCGGATGCCCTCTGATCGCCTAATATTCCTCTCAGTGGATCAGAAATGCGAACTGGCCCTGCGGGAACTGGGAGACATCAAAGAAGAAATGAGGCAACTGAGGGCAAATTCTGAGCGAGAACTTCAGCGGCACGAGGTACCATCTTCCTCCGAAGAGTCAGTACAATGCTTTTCTATATCATTGTTATAATATTTTATTTTTCCAATTATATTTAAAACAGTTTTTAACAGTTTTGATTTCCAAACTGTCTCCCTTCCTTGCTCTCTTCCCCCTTTGTTGAGATGGTAAGCTATTTAATCTAGGTTATACAGGTAAGATCATGCAAAATATCATTGTTGGGGGCAACTGGGTAGTTCAGTGGATTGAGAGCCAGACCAAGAGATAGGAGGTCCTGGGTTCAAATCTAGCTTCAGACACTTCCTCAATGTGTAACCCTGGGCAAGTCACTTAACCCTCACTGCCTAGCCTTTGACATTCCTCTGCCTTAGAACCAATTCCCAGTACTGATTCCAAGAGGGAAGGAGAGGGTTTAAAAAAAATTATCATTGTTAAGTGATCAGCTAACAAAGGCAAGTATTGATTTGGCATCATTAGTCCAGCATGCATTTATTAAGTACCTACTATGCACCATGCTAAGCTCTGGGGATCCAAGGAAAGGCCCCAAGTAGCCCTCATCCTCTTGGAGTTCACAGTCGGATGGGGACAACAGTAGGCAGCCTAAATGTCTGCTGTGGAAACAAGAGGGAATCCTATGGGAGGGTCCTCGAGGGGAGAGCTCTGGGTGGGGAGTGGGGGGGCTTGGGAAGGGCCTATTCCTGCAGGACACAGGGTTTGAATGGAGACTAGAGGAGTGGAGGGAGAGGGTTGTATAGGATGTGATCAGGACTGTGGATGGAACCAGATCCAGTCATTTGGCAAACACTGGCTAAGTAGTGCTCTCTGCCTCCAATACACTTATGGCCTATTCCTAGGTGGGTACCCATCTTCTTCTATCTTAGAATTGATACTAAGACAGAAGGTAAGGATTTATTTTGTTTTAAAAAGGAAAAAATACCTTCTGGCTTAATTAGAGAGCTAGGACTAACCTATATGAAACAATAATGAACAATACAATGTAGTTTATAATTAAAGGGAAATGTGGAATAAAGGGGAAAATCTATGAGGACCAGAGTAGACCCGCTCAACAAATTACTTGTGAGTTGATGAACTGGAATGAGAGAAATGATTCTGGGATTACAAGAAAGTCCAACTGACAGACTGACAGACATACAGAATCCTCTTGCTGAGCATGACAAAGTTTAATGATTTGGGGTACACACTTTATAGGGAAAATGATGTTGCCTAATGGATTAGGTAAGCCTTTTGCAGGGATAATGGTTAGTAATGATTTACACGATAGAGACAGTTGATGTAGATTACCTCAGTGGTTCTAAACAGAGTTTTCTATAGGTGATCATTCAATATGTCCATGTGTAACCATCTAACAGAGTTTCTCATAGAATTCTTGCATCAGTTCTTTCTTGGCAGGAGATTTAGTATTTGGGGAGGAATTGGATTAAGTTCTCATGCTGGGGGAGTGGGGGAAGCTGCGTGTCTGACTACTTCTAAACATACTGTGGACGTATGTGGCACAAACGAACATTAGCTAGTACTTCGATACCACCTTTGGTTTGCAAAACACTTTACAAATATGATCTTATTTGATCCTCTCCCTTAATCCTTTGAGGGACTATGAATCCCATTTTACAGATAAGGAAATGGAGGCAAACAGGTTAAGTGACTTGCCCATGGCCAGTGGGGCAGCCAGGTGGCTCAGTGGATAGAGCACTAGTCTTGAAATCAGGAAGGCTCACCTTTTGGAGTTCAAATAAGGTCTCAGCCACTTACTAGTTGGGTGGCCCTGAATAAGTCACTTCACCCTGTTTGCCTCGATTTCCACATCTGTCAGATGTTCTGGAGAAGGAAATGGCAAACACTGTAGTAATCTCTGCCAAGAAAAGCCCAAATGGGATCATGAATCGGACTTGACCAAAAAAAAAAAAGACTAAATAATGCCAAATCTCCAAAGTCAAACTGCTGGGAAATGTCTGAGATTGGATTTGAACTCGGGTCTTCCTGATTTTGTCTGGCTCTGCCTCTGCCTTGAAGGACTGTCCTATAGACTGAAACGACCTTCCCGCTCTCTCCCCCATATCGAGCCTGCAAAAGATAATTCACTGTGATCTACAACGTGTATGTGGATTCCATTTTTATTTCCCTGGGCCAGTTCCCACTGTCATCCTTTGTACTGGGAGGTCATGGCCTCTCACCCCCGTCCAAAAAATTCCCCTAGAGAGGCTGGAAGGATGCTGTTGGGTCTGAGGCTTTCTGGGCCCTGGCTGTCTGTTCCCGGGTGGGCCCAGCCAGGGTCAGGGCGTTCTGGGGAAGCTCCCACAGGGAGGAGGGAAAGGTTTGGGCTGAGAAGCTGGACACCAGCTCACTCCTCAGACCCCTCTGCTCCTCCCTGCCTTTCTCCAGGCTATCTTAGAAGAGGCTGATATCCGATGGGGCGACATCAAGAAGTCTGTGCAGGACTTTGAGAAAGAAATTCTGAATACGATCTCCAAGAAACGGGGCAGCGCTGTGGCCACCCAGAGGGTGCTGAAGTATGTGGCGGACCGGAATATGCGCAGGGTGAGCTCCATGGGGTGCTTGGGGAGGCACCCCGAAAACAGCCCCCAAAAGTTTCCATAACGACCCCCCCACATTATTCTTAGAAATGCTCATGGCAGCGATTTGCTTTTTGTTTTTTAGGGTTTAGAATTCCCTGATGATGTCTGTGAGATAGGTGCTCCAAGGACTCTATTGTTCTCCCCATTTTATAGATGAAGAAACTGAGACTTAGAGCCCAGATGGAAACCCAGGGCCTCCAAGTCCCAAGTCCCAGGGCTCTTCCCCTGACATGCTTCCATGTCTAGTAGCTCAGCCCTTCTCTAGAGTTGCTCGCCTGGCTTCTAGCGAGGGGAACCTGATTCGGAGTTTGTTTCAGACAGATTCCCTGGGGCTTCCACAGCTCAAAACGAGAGAGGGGGAATGGCGTGGTCCAACCGAGTCCCAGATCTGTACTGGAAGAAGGAAAAGAAGAAAAAAAGCCTTTGTTTGTTTGTTTTCAAGGATGCTCTGAGGGATAAATTACGTTTGAAAAATCTTTCTCTCAAAGTCCAGAAGAAAAAAATCCTGTTGCAGCTGAAACAGGTATGTGACGGGGTACTCAGCAGTCTCCCATGGGGTTCTGGGGGGTCTGAATGGGCTGGGAGAGCGGGGGATGGGAGGATGGAGGCATTAAGCAGAGACGATCACTGTAGTCTCCCACCCTGGGCTCTTGTGGGCTGGGCTTCTTCCACTCTGGTTCTAAATGCCCCCACTTGGAGTTATTCCAGGAAAAACGACTTCAGCAGTGGTTAGGTTGGGCTCCTGTGTAGGCTCCCCCCAGAAGACATTAAAGAGTCCCTCTAGAAAGCTACTCAAATGTACAAAGGTCTTCATTTCTTCTGCCACCCCCCCAAAAATGCATGAAGCACAAATGACTCATCAGGATGGACTGACAAATGCTTAAAACATGAAACAGTGACTCATCACAGTTTTTTTTAAACTCTTACCTTCCATCTTGGAATCAATACCATGTATTATGTATCGGTTCCAAGTTAATAAAGAGGTAAGGGCTAGGCAGTGGGGGGTTAAGTGACTGGTGTAGGGTCCCCACACCCCAGGGAGTGTCTGAGGCAAGATTTGAACCCAGGACCTCTACTCTCTAGGCCTGACTCTCTCTACCCTGAGACTCCTAGCTGTTCCTCTGGCACTCCTCTTTTATCCTTCTGGAGGGCAGGGGAGATTTCTAGGAGACTAGACGGATGGGGCTGTGAAAAAGGCCTGTCATTGAGCAGTGACTCAAGGTCCTTTCTTTCTGGCCAGCTCAGTAAGTATGGCACCCCCTCTCACCACTGGGTGTCCCTTCTGAGAACAGGGCAGCTCCAGCAAGCCCCTCCCGCTGGGTCCCCAGCACCCAGGCTTCTCCGTGACTGTGGACTTTCCGAGCAAGGACTAGCAGCCTCCATCCTATGAACAATGTTTGGTCCTCTGGGCTCAGAGAAAGACTCAGAGCACAGGCAGGCTCTGGGTCCTTGAGATCCAGGCTGAGACTCACCTAGTCATTGCTCTGTGTGTGCGTGTAACCCCCATCACTGCTATGGGGAAGTGCAGGAGGAAAGGGGGAGAAGGAGTCCTTTCTGCCCCTGATCCCCTTTATAGGTCCAAGGGGGTATGGGAGAGAGAGACAGAGAGACAGAGACAGAGAGAGACAGAGAGAGAGAGGGAGAGAGACATAGAGAGAGAGAGAGAGAGAGACAGAGAGACACAGAGAGACACAGAGAGACAGAGAGAGGGAGACACACACACACACACACACAGAGAGAGAGAGAGAGAGAGAGAGAGAGAGAGAGAGAGAGAGAGAGAGAGAGGAGAGAGACAGAGAAAGATAGTCAGAGACAGAGAGAGCGGGAGAGACAGAGACAGAGAAAGAGATGGAGAGAGACAGAGAGAGATGAGAGACACAGAAATAGAGAGAGACAGTTGGAGACAGAGATTCAGAAAAAGAGAGAGAGAGAGAGTCAGAGACAGAGAGAGAGACAGAGAGAGAGAGACAGAGAGAGATGGAGAGAGAGAGTCAGAGACAGAGAGGGAGAGAGAAAAAGAGAGAGAAGAGCTCTTCTCTTTGTCACCAGTCATCATTTTTCCTGTGGTTCCTGGTGACAGAGAAAAGGGGGACCAAGTAGGAGTCTCTTTGCCCTTGGAAGGGGTGAGATCTTTCACTAAGCCCTGATAGGCTGGGGGAGAGGGTTCCCTTGATAATGTCATGACCTTATCTTGAGGATTTGGTAGAGATGGCAAAATATGAGTTTGGACATGGGTCCTTGGAATTCCAGTGTAGACCTCAGAGTGTCTAGTGAGTTCGAATTAGAACAGGGCTTTGACATGTTTGTGTCACTTAAGACAATAAACACAATATCTATAATGATGTCAATAGAAGAAAATGAAACAAGCTGCCGTAGGGTGAGAATAACTGAGCTTAACTCCAGAGAAAAGTTAGGAAATGAGCCTCTTCTTTCTTGGTTTTACCAAACAGAATTTTTTGCCTCATTCTTTAAATCTTACTTATGCGGTGACCATTGGGAGTAGAGGGGACAGAGAGAGGACATCTTTGAAAATAAAAACAATGTATAAGTAAAAGGTATCAATGAAAATAGATTTTTTTTTAACAAACAAGATTTTCCAGCAGTTAATTTTAGGAACCCTCTTTCTCGAGCTTTCAAGAATAGAAATCACTGGGGGGAGGGGGACAGGTGGGTGGCTCAGTGGATTGAGAGCCAGGCCTAGAGACAGGAGGTCCTGGTTTCAAATCTGGCCTCAAACACTTTCTAGCTGTGTGACCCTGGGCAAGTCACTTGACCCCCATTGCCTAGCCCTTATCACTCTTCTGCCTTGGATCCAATACATAGTATTGACTCCAAGACAGAAGGTAAGGGTGTAAACAAACAAAAAAAGAATAGAAATCGATGCACCCGATGTATTTCCAAGATTGTAGTATATTCCCCAAGAAAACAGTACTAATTCTCATTTTCTCACCACATTGTGTGTGGATAATGGTGGTCACTCCTGGAAGGGTCACTTGCTGCTTCTTCTTTCCGAGCTGTAGAAAGAAGAGGTTGGAGAAACACTCCATGATGTAGATTTCCAGCAGCTGAAGATCGAGAACGTTCAGTTTCTAGAGAGCATTGATCAACGGAATCGGGAAATGATACAGCTCAAACTGACAGCAGGAAATGCTCTCCATTCGCTCAATTTATACAAAGTAAAGGTTTTTATGACACGGCACCCATCCGCTCAATTAGACCAGTAGAACAAGTCTGTTGAAAAGAGCCCTTGAATCCGTAGTGGGCAGATCTGGGTTTTGGTCTATGCTGGCTGAAAGACTGGGATGAGTCACCTCATCTCTGACACTCCATTTTCTCATCTCTTAAATGGGGATATTTATTTCTACCCTGCCTCCCTCACAGGGCAGTTGTGGGGAATCAATGAGATCAGGCGTGAGAAATCCCTTTGAAACCTACATGAGGCAATAGCGTGATGAATGATATTCTTGGAGACGAGGGTCCTGTGTTCATTGCTGGCCTCAGACACTTCCTAGCTGTATGACCTTGGGCAAGTCCTTGCTGCTCTTCTGCCTTGGAACAGATACTTAGTATAGTTTCTAAGAGTGAAGGGAAGGGCTTTAAAAAGAAATCTGGTGGGGAGAGGTGTTTGGCTATCCCACATAAAGTGCCCTTCCACTGTACCTGCCCACATGAATACTGACTGACTGCAGTAATGCCACCTTTGGAAACAATGGACGTTGGAAAGGGAGAAGAATGGAGCCAGAGGAGCCTCTCAAATTCTTTGGGGGGGGGGGTATGGGGCACAGGCATGTGGATGGATTCACTCCATGTTACAAGGAAAGCTCCCCAATGCCACAGTGTCTTCAGTCTTTGGCCTGGAATGTAAGGATCATGGCATCCAAACCACCAGGAGACAGTAGCCATTGATGGAAGGTGAAGGAATAAGGGCTAGAGCACCTCTGCACAGAATTGCAGTGAAGTGGCCTGGGGCAACTGCAGATCACCTCAGTGTGGCCAGAAAAGAGGGCAGGACCCCCAAAACGAAGACTGGCCTTGGCAGAAGACTCGGAAATAAATGACTTCTAGCCAGTGTTGGGCACCTCCGTTATTCATGATGTATGGCTGTCCCTCCACGTTATCTGCCTGATTGCCTTGTATTACAGAGAATAACCAGCCTAGAGATACAGCCAGGCACTCAGACGTGCAGTGAGCCACTGAGGAGGGAACGGCCAGTAGTGAGACTTTGGAGGCTCCAATCTCATTGTCTAAGATAAAAAGGTTCTGGGTCCAAGTAGCCCTGTGGCTGAGAGTTTAAGAAGGCCAGTTGCTGCTGCTGCTGTGTTACAAGAGGGTTTTCCTCCTGAAATGTTTATTTAATTATTACTGGAGGGGGTAGCTGGGTAGCTCAGTGGATTGAGAGCCAGGCCTAGAGATGGGAGATCCTGGGTTCAAATCTAGCCTCAGACACTTCCTAGCTGTGTGACCCTGGGCAAGTCACTTAACCCCCATTGCCTAGCCCTTACCACTCTTCTGCCTTGGAACTGATACATTGTGTTGATTCTAAGGTGGAAGATAAGGGTTTTAAAATATATATAATTATTATTATTACTGGATGTTAATATCTTACATCTAAGTATGACTTTTACAGAGTATGATAAAAGGTGTTCCTCTATCTGGTAAAAAGTCTTTTCCTGAAACAGGTCTGCCTTAACAAGTCTGGGATAGGGACCTTCAAAGAAAGATAGAATATTGCTTTTAGCCAAGAAAAAAGAAACATGTGTCCATGTTTACTCTTATACTAGACTCTCTATTTTTAGTCAGAATAACTCTTCCTTTCCTAGATTCATAAGAGATCAGAGCTGGAAAGGAATCCCCAACCCTTCTTTTTACAAATGAGGACACTGAGGATCCTAGAGGGAAAGAGATTTGCCAAAGGGCCATAGATGGACCTTGAACTCAAGACTCTAAGATGATCCAAAAGATTGGATGTTCTACAAAAACATTTGAAGTTCTAAAGTACTGAGAGCTGCCTTCAAAACCTGCCTCCCAGATCCACTGGCCTGGTGACTGGCTGAGACGGTGTTTTCCAGGAGGCAGATCATGCTTGGTTTCAGGACAGGCTGGTTTTATGACAGAGTCTCTGATCCATGATGTTGGGATGTGCCAATGCATAGGGAAGAGCCCTCTCTTCTATTAGGAAAGGAAGACACCCTTACACCTTCTCTCCAGAAGGCCCCTTCTCATCAGAGCAGTCCTCCGTCTGCACAATTAGGTGAAACTATCCACACTTATTGACTTTGATACACTGTCTCATTTCAGGCCAAGCTTCACCGGGCAATATCGACAACTAACTATATGAGAAAAGAGATTATCCTGAGAAAAGATATGCTAGAGAAAATTGAAAAGGAAACCTTGCAAGTTGAAGAGGTAAAAAGCATGTCAACTCGGTGGTGCTTTGATCTATGGCTTACATCTGGCTCTCCCTGTTGACTTGAAAGTGGTGGAGAATGTTGGAAAGTCCTTGGGTTTGGAGTCAGAGGGTTTTGGGTTCAAGACCAGCTCATCTCCTTGGTATCCCTGTGACCTTGGGCAAGTTATTCATCAAACTGGGCCTACATTTCCTCATGAATAAAATGAGGTTGAACGAAATGATTTCCAAGTTTCCTTTCAGCTCTATGCCTGTGATCTAAAAAATGTGAAGGGAAATTGTATGCTACCAAATGTTAAAATGACTTTTAAGTATAACACAAAATCATTCATTTTTTTCATTTTTATTGTCATGCAAAACACTTCTATATTGGTCATTGTTGTAAGAGCACACTCATTCATAACCAACCCCCACCCCCACCCCCCCAAAAAAACCCATAAATACACTGCTGTGAAAGATGACTCCCAACAGCTCTTTCTCTGGAGGTGGAGCACCTTCCCCATCATAAGTCTTTCAGGATTGTCCCAAATCGTTGCATTGCTTAGAGTAGCTCAGTTTTCACAGCTGATCATCATTCAATATTGCTGTTGTTGTGTACAATGTTCTCACTGTTCTGCTTATTTCATCCTGCAGATCTTTCCAGCTTTTTCTGAAATCATCCTGCTTATCATTTCTTATAACCCAATAGCATTCTGTTACCAACATGAACCACAATTTGTGCAGCCATTCCCCAATGGATGGACATCCCTTCCATTTCCAATTTTTTGCCACCACAAAAGGAGCAGCTATAAATATTTTTATACAAGTAGGTCCTTTCCCCCTTTTTTATTATCTCTTTGGGATATAGACTGGGTATTACCAGATGAAAGGGTATGCACAGTTTTATAGCCCTTTGGGTATAGTTTCAAATTGCCTTTCAGAATGATTAGATCAGTTCACAACTCCACCAACAATGCATTAAAGTCCCAATGTTGCTACATCCCCTCCAATGTTTACCACTTTATTTTACTGCCACATTGGTCAATCTGAAAGGTGTGAGGTCATACCTCAGTTATTTTAATTTGCATTTCTCCAATTAAGACTGATTTAGAATTTTTTTTTCACATGATTATTGATGGCTTTGATTTCATCTGAAAATTGCTTGTTCATATCCTTTGACCATTTGTCAATTGGAGAATGACTTGTATTCTTATAAATTTTACTTAGTTCCTTATAAATTTGAGGAATTAGAGCTTTAGCAGAGATAGAAAATTTTTCCCAGTTTTTTGTTTTCCTTCTAATCTTGGTTAGTTTTGTTTATACAAAGCCATTTTAATTTAATATAATAAAATTATTCATTTTATATCTTATCATACACTCTATCATGAATTCTTCCCTTCTTCAGATATCTGCCAGGTAAACTATTCTGTGTTCTCCTAATTTGGTTATGATATAACTCTTTCTATCTAAACTGTTTATCCATTTTGAGCTTATCTTGGCATAGGGCAGCATTGGTGGAACTTTTTCTGAGTGCCCAGAGGGCAAATTCAAACTGTCTGAGATCCCTTGCATTACTGGAAAGAACTGAGGGAGAAAGTGCTTGCTTTAGGAGGCTGGACAGAGGGGTGGGGTATGCAAAAAAGTGTCCTTGGGTGCTGGGAAAAGGGGGAACAAGCAGCTCCCAGAGTGCCGGCTCTGCACGTGTGCCATGGCTTCGCCAGTGCTGGTATATGGTGTGAGATATTGGTCTATACCTAGCTTCTGCCATACTGTTTTCCAGTTTTCTCACCTGTTTTTGTTAAAGAGTGAGTTCTTAGGGGGCAGCTGGGTAGCTCAGTGGATTGAGAGCCAGGCCTAGAGATGGGAGGTCCTAGGTTCAAATCTGGCCTCAGCCACTTCCTAGCTGTGTGACCCTGGGCAAATCACTTGACCCCCATTGCCTAGCCCTTACCACTCTTCTGCCTTGGAGCCAATACACAGTATTGACTCCAAGAGGGAAGGTAAGGGTTTAAAAAAAAAAAGAGTGAGTTCTTATTCCAAACACTGGGATCTTATTCCAAACACTGTTTATCAAACACTAGCTTGCTAAAGTAATTTACCCCTGTATGTCATGTATCTAATCTGCTCCATTGATCTACCATTCTGTTCCTTAGGCACTACCAGATTGTTTTGATCACTGTTGCTTTATAGTACAATTTAAGATCTGGTACTAGAATCATTCATTTTTTTTAGAGTTGGATGGGACATCAGTAATCATCAAATCCAGCCAAAAAGCATCCTACTACCACTGACCCAAAGCCTGGGGGATTGTCCAGCCTGTGTTAAGGGCTCTAAGGAGGGGGAGTCCTCTCCCTCCCTACCAGCCTGTCCTGGGATGGCGTTCTACTTGTTAGGAAGTTTTTCCTGATACCAGCCTAAAGTCTCTCCCCTGTGGCTCCCAGTGAACATCCAAACCCTCATTCACTTCATAGTCCTTCCTATATTTGAAGACAGCCATCGTGCCCTCCTCTTCTCCAGGCTAAGCATTCCTCGTTCCTTCAGCCGATCCTCCTGTGAGGTGTATTTTGGGAGGCTTCCCCATTCTGTTGCCTTCCCCCAGTTTAGGAATGCTCTTCCTAAATTAGACCTGAGCCTAGGCCTAGACCCAAGCACAGTGATCCCTCTGGCCCCTAACCAGTGCAGAAATCTGGCTTCTTTCTTTCTGGAAGCTGTGGCTCTCTTTGTAGGGATGAGGTTTTCATTCCCTCAAGTGGCTGCCGTATTTAGTACACTATTTGGTCCACTCTGAGCTTGTAGCCCACTAAAACTTCTCAGGCTTTCCAAACAAACTACCATCTAACTTTGCCTCTAGTGGCTTGTACTTATGAGGTCAACTTTTTAAAAAACCTTTACTTTCTGTCTTAGAATCAACACTGTGATTCAGTTCTAATGCAAAAGAGTAATAAGGGCTAGGCAAAGGGGGTTAAATGACTTGCCCAGGGTCCTACAGCTAGGAAGTGTCTGTGGCCAGATTTGAACACATGACCTCCCATCTGTGGGCCTGGCTGTCTACCTGTTGAGCCAACTGCCTGCCCTGTGAAAGCAATATTTTGAGCCCAAATAGAAGACTTTGCATTTATTAAATTTCCTTCTGTGAGATTCAATCAGATTTCCAACCTGTCAATAACTGTGGATCCCAACTCCCCCAATGTGTTAGCTATCTCAGTTCAGTTTTGTGCCATCTCCAATGTGATTGGCACACCCTCTAGGTCCTTTATCAAGTGATTGATAAAAATGTTGACACACCACAAGGCCAGGCCCAGATTCACTGGCGCACAATCCTGGAGCCTCTTACTAAACTGATGTCAGACCACTGAATTTGAGGGCCACCCATCCTACTCTTGGCTAGCCCGGCTCCATCTTTTCCCAAGAATTACACGAGGCTCCTAGTTAAGTATTTTGCTAAATTCTAGGTAAACTACATGGGCAGTCCATCTACTAGTTTAGAAACCTGGCAAAAAAGGAAACACATTCTTTTTTTTAAACCCTTACCTTCCATCGTGGAGCCAATACACTGTGTATTGGCTATATTACAATTACAATGTATTGGCTATATTACAATTACAATTACACTGTGTATCAATACCGTTTTTGAATCAATATTTTGTTTTGGCTCCAAGGCAGGAGAGTGGTAAGGGCTAGGCAATGGGGCTTAAGTGACTTGCCCAGGGTCACACAGCTGGGAAGTGTCTGAGGCCAGATTTGAACCTAGGACCTCCTGTCTCTAGATCTGACTCTCAATACACTGAGCCACCCAGCTGTCCCCAGGAAATGCATTCTTGATAAAGACTAATGCTTGTTGTGAGTGAGCACTTCTTTCTTTCCTGACCATTCGTTTAATCATTCTTTCTAGAATTTTGCCAGGAATCAAAGTCAACTTCGCTGGTCTACAGGTTGCAGATTCTATTCTTTTCCTTTTTTTGTAGCAAACACAAAATGTGGGTGTCTCCCATTTGTCAGCATGTTTCACGTAAGACTATAGTGTCATCAGCAATCCCGTCTGCCCACTCTTTGCATACCTGAGTTCATGGTTCCCTTGGGCCCGGCTCACTTGAATTCATTGAGGACAGATAGGTTTTCTCATACTATTTTCTTGCTCATCTTGGGCATCCGCTCCCCTTTGGGCATTTCCCCCTCATCTTTTCTTTTCCAAAGGGCCTTTGCAGAGAAAATGGAAGCAAAGGAAGAGAGGAGCAGCTCTGCTCTGTCTGTGTTGTTAGGAGGAGCTCTTCTCTGCCACAGGACTCTCCTCTTTCTGCCAAGATGGCTAAAAACCACCCTTTTTGAGCACTCTGAATTTCTACAGACTGTTTGAGGCTAAAGCCAGAACTGCAGCCGGGCATCACGGATGGGACGAGCAGCTTAAAGGATGAGGAGGGACACCAACATCTGAGGGAGCTTCTCATTTGAATTCATTTTTCCTGCTAAGTACACCCAGAAGCTCTCTCGTCTCGTCTCTACTCAGCTGAAGGACTAGGACTGGGCTGAGACCCCCTTGGTCTGCCCAAGTGAGGGTGCCAGATGTGTCTGCTGCAGTAGAGTCAGAAAACTCACAGCTTGCCTAAATGTGGCCCATTTTTGCATCGTGTCTGTGTCAGAGTCCACGGGCAGGAGTAAGTCGTCCATTGGCAGGCAGAGGCAGAGAAGAAAACTGGATTTAGGGTTTAGTCAGTATCGAACAGCACGGGTCTCTTTCCTCTGAGGTTGTATTACATCATCAGTGTCGCACATTTGGGGATCTGGCTGCATTTTCTCATTGTTCCATTGTTACCCTTGTTTCTCTCACTCCGAACTGAAGCTTCCACAATCACACACATAGTAGGTACTAGGGATGGACTTAGTGGATTTCACTTCAGGTGCTAAAAGGTGGCTATTCTGACGAGTGAGGTTGAACAGTAGGAATGAAAAACAGTCATTTCAACCAAAACTCCTAATGGTGAGACGTTGCTATTGAAGTCAGGAGTAGATCCATGTAAGTGATTTTAGATTCTGAATCCTATCATTTATGCCCAGTTGCCATAAAGCCAAAGATTAAAAAGTATTTCAGTGCTGCCATTAACATGCTACAAGAGGGCAATGCTGGTGCCAACAGAAACTCGGGAAGAACAGCCATCCCAGCTATGAATTTCTCTTTTATCTCCCTTCCTGCCTTAGGACCGAGCCAAAGCAGAAACTGTGAATAAGAAATTAAGGAAGCAGTTATCAACTTACAAAGTGCCCCATGTAATGATGTATGTCCACGAGAAGGTCACCAACTATGAGCTGGAAAAGAGTATCAAGACGTGGGAGAGGAAAGTAGAAATCGCAGAGGTAAGGCTGGATGACCTTTTACCCCGACTTCTTGAGTGGTCTCCAAGCCCCACTCCAGCCCAACCTCTATGTTTGCCAAAAGCACAGGGCTGTTTGAGTCACATCCTTGCTCCATAAACTCCAATGGCTCCCTACTACTCCTAGCATCAAATATAACCTTGTGATGCCCAGCCTTATTATACATTACTCTCTTCGATGGACTCCAGAGGCCAGGCCAGACCAACTGACCAAGCCCCCCTTCTGGGCTTGTGCCTAGCTTTCCCCCAGGCCTGAAGTCTTTTTCATCCTTTTGTCAACCTCCAGAATTCCTCCTCCTACACGAGCCGTTTGCTGTTCCTCCCAAATGCTAGTACCTCCATTGACTTGGTATCTGCTTTGTACTTATTATTTTATGTGTTATTAGATTCAGCATTGTCTCCCTGGATGGGATGAAAGCTTTTGGAAGGCAAGGGAGTATTTCATTTCCTGTCCTAGCATCTGGGGCAAAGGCTGGGGCCCAGTAGTTAGATTGATTGGGCTGGGGAGAAAGAAAAACATTCTCCCCCCCCCCCCCATCTGTCTGTCTCTCTCTCCCTCTCTCTCTCTCTCTTTTTCCTCTCTCTGTCTGTCTGTCTCTCTGTTTCTCTCTCTCTGTCTGTCTCTCCCTCTCCCCCTCTCTCTCTCTGTCTCTCTCCTCTCTCTCCCCCTCCTTCCCTCCCTCCCTCCCTCTCCCCAATTGATTTTTTCAGGGAAGAGAGAAGTCTTTGGCTGTGCCTTCCCTGTGAGAACTTTCTTTCCAGCCAACGAGGGGGTCACTATTGTTGGAAGTGGAGGCATTTTGGATGTCCAAGATGTTTTCAGTTGCTTTTTCTTTCATGAGATGTGGGAAACCTGTTAGTCCATATGCTTGCCTTTATGGGCCTTCATCCCCTGAAAGCCCAATTGCACCAATTTATAAAAATGGCATTCAGCCCAAGCCTTCATGCTTTTGACAGTGGCTCCAGTCCCCCCCCCCCCCCTTTTAAAGACCTTCTTCCCCCAACCCCCAATCCCACGGGTTTGGGGCTCTTGATGAGAAGAGAAATCCATGCAGTGGAAACAATGTACTCATGCCAGAGAAAATGAGAACAGTTAGTGATTTCCCCAAGTAGAGAATTTCTGCAGGACCAAGAGCCACCCCAGGGGGGCTGCACCATTGAATGCAGTGATGAGGGAGAATGAGGAAAGGGCAGATGGGATGGTTGTGCACCAGAGCCCTGTGACTCCAGCGAGATGATCTCCCAGACCTTCCTGTTGGGGGGGGGTGTCTATCCCCTGGACAGGGGCAGAAGCAATGACCATCTGAGGCTTCAGCGGTTCCTCTGCTGGGATGACCCTCACCTGCCAAATAGCCCTCTCATTTCCTATCACTCATAAGGGTAAAGCCCAAGAAAGATGTTCTACCAGCAAAAGAGATTCTGAACCGATCCCAGGATACTATTATCAGGTTGGGGGCAACTAGTTGGCTTGGTGGATTGAGAGCCAGGAGGTCCTGGGTTCAAATGTGACCTCAGACACTTCTAGCTGTGTGACCCTGGGCAAATCCCTTAACTCCTTACTGCTCTTCTGCCTTCTAAGGCAGAGGGTAAAGGTTTAAAAGATAACATCAGGTCTGCATGAGGATACATAGATAAAGAGGCAACCCACCCATCATGGGAGAAGGGGCAAGGATGGACTTTGGAGTCAGTTGGATTCCACCGGGAGGGTCTAGAAGGGGGGCGGGGGGGGGGGGGTCGTCCTTAAGTCTGCTCGAGCTCTCAGGCCTGTGGCCCTCTACTAAACATGCTAAACATTCACAGAAGTGCTGGCTCGCCCTATTACCTTTTACTTACTATAGCAATAAATATAACACACAACCCATTATATTATGGGTAGTACAACAGATGTATGGTTTCTTTTCCTTCCAGATGTCTCTAAAAAGCTACCGGAAGGCTTGGAATAAAGTCAAGATGGCCAGTAACCTTTTGGAGACCAGAGCCGGGCTCTAGCGGAGACCCCTCAGAAATCTGACCTAGAATCAAGAAAATGAACCAGACCAGTATGAATAGTTCTGTGATCAAAAAAGCAAACCATTAAAGAAACAAATCCCTTTTTAGTAATAAAGTCTTTGACGTGGGGTTTACATTGGCGCCGGGGGAGGGAGGGTCTGCCCTGGGTGCGTGTCTGGCTCCTCTGGGCTGGTGCCCGCTGGGAGTCCATCTCCGAGGGAAGAACGCTTCGTTTGCCCCATCCGAGGCTCCTTGAATGCTAAAAGAAGCACGGGCCGGGGGGAGGTGGAGGGACATGGCCAGTGGCCAGCTGTTGGCCCAAAGGCCCAGGGGCACGGGAGGAAGGAGAGTGGGGTACGGCACCGAGAATGCCCTCCGTGCGCCCGGGCACGGGGAGACGGGCGGCTGCCCAGGAGCGGCACATCCCGCGGGCGTGGGCTTCTCAGCGGAGGATGTCGGGTGAGCGGGCTAGCCCCTGGATGCGACATCCCCGAGGACAAGGGCCAGCAAGCAGAGCGCGGAGATGGCTTCCCGGGCCGGACGCCGCCGGTCCTGCCCCGACACGGGCATGACTTCCCCGCTGTAGTAGTCGTAGTAGACGGGCTCAGCGCTGCCCTTCGAGCTGGCCCTCGTCGTCTCGGCTTGGAGCTTGTTGGCTGCGCTCTCAGCCCCCCCTGGCTCCCCTGCCATGGCCGGGACTTTTTTATCGGCAGTGGGCTTCAGACGGGTTTCTTCCTCCCGATTCTGTGGCTGCTCTTCCCTCTGCGGAGGAGCACGCGGACCGGAATGCGGCCGAGCGGTGGGAAGTCGCGGCCGGTGGGGACGAAAAGAGGGTCCCCGCGGGAGAGGAGCAGACGAGTCTGGGACTGGCTTCTCCAGCACGGAGCTGTTCTGTAGTTCCACACCCGCGTCCGAGGAGCGGCCGGACTGGCGCTCTCGCCAGCTGAAGACGGGGCATAAATCAAGCCCTTCTTTCTTTATCATTTTGGAAATCCAGCTGCTGTAGTAAGAGATCTTGGTGTAAAGGAAGGGTCCGAGGCAGCTCCTTCCGCCTTCGTTCTGGACGCCGTTCAGGATCCACTGGTTGGTCGGCTTAACTTGGCACATCACTGGGTTTCCCGGGTCTCCCTACGGAAAAGAAAAGTCTTTAAGCTCTTTCAGAGGACCATTCCGCTCATTCTCTCGTGGCTTTACTGGCCTGGTGTTTGGGAAATGCCCAACAACAATTCCTGCTGAAAGCGAGAGGAAAAGGTTGTGGGAGTCTTTTTTTTTTTAACCTTACCTTTTGTTTTAGAATCAATACTATGTATTGGTTCTGTTCTAAGGCAGAAAGAAGAGCAATGTTATCACATGACCTTTTGGGCATGGCAATATGGCTCTTCTTTAAAAAAAAAAAAACAGCCCTTACCCTCAATCAATATTAACCTAGAATCCTAGATTAGAATAGAAACCTAGACTCACTATTAAGCACTGTTTCCAAGGCAGAACAGTATGGGCTAGGCAAGGGGGGTTAAAGGACTTGGCCACGGTCACACAGTTAGGAAGTGTCTGAGATTAAATTTGAACCCAGGACTTCCCATCTACAGGCTTGCTCTTCTATCCATTGAGCCACCCAGCTATCTCCTGTTACCTTTTTTTTTTAAATAAAAACAAACAAACAAAAAAACAACTAGTAGACTCCAGATGAAAGCACCCACCAAACAATAGCACAGCTCTGAAGAGGTGAGGGAAACCTGTGGACTCTGACAGTAAAATCATTATCAGGGAGGTGAGAGAAAGGACAGACTCTGTGACCACTGTGTATGGGTAGCTGACCTTACAGGTCCTTGCATCAAAGGCTTCAGGCTTAGAATGAACCCTAGAGCTCAGTGGTGTATACAGAAAATACTTAATAAATGCATATGGTTTAGTGGATTAGTCTAACCCCTTCATTTTATTTTTTTGTTTCATCTTTATTTTATTTTAATAACAAATTTACACATAAGTTTTCCAAAGTTATGTGATTCATGTTGTCTCCCTCTCTTCTTCCCTCCCCTTTCCGGAACTGACAAGCTGTAACCCCTTCATTTAGATGTTCTGATCCGAGGCAAGGGTCACCGAGAGGAAAGCATCACTAAGAACCACATTTGGGAGCCTTGAATTCACTTTTCTTTCAAGAAGAGAACCATAAGAGACAACTAGGTGACTCAGTAGATAGAGAGCCTCCAGGTGAAAATATGGCCTCAAACACTTCCTACCTGTGTGACCCTGGGCAAGTCACTTAATACCCATTGCCTAGCCTTTACTGTTCTGCCTTGGAATCAAAGATTAGTGTTGATTCTAAAACAGAAGGAAGGATTTTTTAAAAAGAAGAGCAGACATATTACAATCCCCAAGAGGTCATGTGATAACATATCCTTTGCAATCATGGTTATGATAGAAATAACTAAAAAGAGGGGGTGACAGTAGGGTCTTATTAAAGAAACTAGGTCCAGGCTACTTCTCAAGTCACTGTCCATTCAATCCTATGTTCCACAGCATTTTTAAACATCATCATAGCTGCTATTTGGCAGTGATTACCTTGAGTAATCAAGAAAAAGTTATAACTGGTACATTATACTCTACTTAAGAAGGCAGGGAAATATAATGTCCATTTTGGAAATATTTTAAATCCCCCATTTCCTCTCCCTCCCCAAGCCAGTTTACTTAAAGGGTTAACTTCTCCAATTATCCAGAAACTTCCAGAATCTTCTCCCCCCAAAGGAATTCCGGGACTATAATTCCTGAAAGCCCAGGGTATACTGAATTTTAATTGTCCTGTTAAGTAATTTTTGCCTCGGTCTCTACTCAGAGTAGGATATTGATGGAAATTTTCGTCTCTAATGATTCTTCTCTCCCTGTCTGTCTCATTTAGTCTTCTAACAAAATGTTAGCTCCTTGTGATCAGTTTGATGATGGCGATTTCTCCATTTCTTCTTTCATTTGGGTGGCAAGGCAAAAGGAGAGTTAAAAAGTTGCTATTGCCAAAAATGCCTTGGGATCTCACTAATGGGAATGGGAGGACAGCTTCAAATGACCTCATTCCCTGTGACTTTAGACACTCTTTGTAAAACTAGTGTCTATGTTGCTGTTTTTTAATCATCATTTAATCAAGACAGTATTTCTTGACTTGGGAATTGGGAGGTTTGTTTCAGGGGCCAATTAGGAAGTTTTATTTCAGATCTGCGATTCAGAAGCCAGATTCTCAGAACCCCTTAATTGTTCTGACCAGTTTGCTAAGCGGAGTCTTTTGTGAGATAGCAAAGACTTGGCAGACTGCTAAGATATTTGTCTCAGGGTGCCTCCTAATTCTCCTCTCTGCCACAAGGCTTTTCTCTCCCCAATCCATCCTTCACACATTTGGCAGAATAAATCTTTCTAAACTCCAAGTCTGACCAAGTGTGTCTCCCTGGTGAAAAAAACTGTGGCTCCCTATTACTTCAAGGATAAAATGCAAATCCCTTATTTGGGTGTTTCTGGCCCTCTACAATTTGGCTCCAATCTACTTTAGTATTATTTCCCATCACACCCATTCATGTGCACAACATTTCCATAAAGCTGAAGTAAACTTACTCCATTTTCCATCAAGTAAAAGCCTGGAATAGTTGCAAAGAGCTTTTTATTTAATTTTTTTAAACCCTTACCTTCCATCTTAGAATTGATACTAGTATCAGTGCCAAGGCAAAAAGAGTAGTAAAGACGAAGCTATTGGGGTTAAGTGACTCGATCAAGATCACACAACTAGGAAGTATCTGAGGCCAGATTTGAACCCAGAGCCTCTCAACTCCAAGGCTGGCTTTTTATCTACCAAGCCAACTAACTGGCCCTGGTTTACAAAGAGCTTTACAGAGACTAACTTGTTTCTTTATTGCAACAACCTAAAGAAGTAGGTACAATTATTATCATTCATGTTTTACAGATCAGGAAACTGAGGCAGAATCAGTTAAGTGACTTGCCCAGGGTCACATAGCTGGTAAGTGGCTGAGATTGAATTTGTACTCAGGTCCTATACTCTACCCACTGTACCACCTGGCTGCCCATGTACTTCCTTCCCACAATTAAGAGTTACAGAGGACTAACCCAGTGCCCTGCACATAGCAAGGGCTCCATAAAAGCTCATTTAATTCATCTGACTTTGAGTTCAATAACCACCTAATTTAGAGAGCTATCACATGATAACATGTCCAGTCATGTAAGGGGGCCACAGCTCCTCTTGTGTTCTTACCTTCTAGGCTTCCACTAATTTTTCTTACCAAGCATTCATAGCTGTTGTACTCTTCCTTAAAGTTAAAGCAGACAGTTCCTCGGGATCTCTTTAAGGAACAGGGCCACACTTCCTGCATAGGGAGCTTCCTCAGGACGCCCATCTCCATTCTCTTTCTGGTCTGGACCATGAAAAAGCAAGCCCAATATATGTTAATAGAAATGCCTCACTCTTTGCTGAGACCCTCTGAATAAAGGTGCTGAAACAGGAGGGACTGGAGAGTGTCACTATAAATCCACTCTCTCACAGTCTTCTCTAGCAAGGAGTAGAGTTAGAATTTGAACCCAAGACTTCTGCCCCCCAAATCAAGTGGTTTTTCCTTGACAACAGATTGCCTCAGTTTTACTGTGCTGGACCTGCTCTACTGTGAGAGTTTAGCGAGTAGAATCCTGATACCACCTCGAGTGACTTTTAGGGACAGCAACCCTACATTTCAGGGGCTGCATTTTTTCCCACCTCCTAGCAGCTGGCACCAATTTTCAGGACTATTAAATTCAACTTGGGCCAGGAAAAGAAAGGATAGTCATTTAAGGACACCTGTGGGTCTAGTATTTATGAGCTGCCCATCATCATCATCATCATCATCACAATAATAGCAGCATTTTCAGAGGACTTTAAGGGTAGCAAAACACTTTATAAATATCTCAGCTTATATTCACAGCAACCCTGTAAGGGAGATGCCATTAGGATTCCCATTTTACAGGTGAGGAAACCGAGGCAGGTGATGGTTAAATGACTTGCCCAGGGTAACACAGCCAGTCGGTATCTTAAGCCAAATTTAAACTCAACTCTTTCTGACTCCGAATCCAGTGCTCTATCCATTGAGCCACCCTAGCTGAGAAAGAACCGGATTTCTGGCAAGAAACCATCTGCTCCCACACACCCTCTTTTAGTTTGGGGGTGTGTGTGTGTGAGTGTGTGAGATTTCTAGCCCAGGTTTGGTTTGGATTTGATTGTGATTGGCCTGACTAATTAAGATAAGCACCCAGGAGATCATGCCAGTGAAACCCTTTGCCAGCACACACCCTCCTTTATTAGAATAAAGGCATTAACTGCAGCAGTGTGGATCCATCCTGACAACCAGCAGTTCTCCAGGATGCTTGGGGCCAGGTTCCTGCTAGCAAAGCAGATGGGTTGAACTTGGTCACTGAACTCAATGGCTGTGTAGGTCTTCAGGAGGGCGATGTTATTCTCCATGGTGATGTAATTAAAGCTCTCATGACTGAAAATGCCATCGATGGGATACTCCGGCTGGGTTCTTCTCCTGGCATTCATGTCGGTTATACCAACCAATGCCAAGACCTTCTTCCTGGAGAGACAACAAAGCATTCAATGAGCCAGAAATACCTGGGCAGCTTCTCCTCCACTGACAGCCAGGAAGACTGTAAACCACCAATTCTCCCTCCCCATCCTCACATTCGCAAGCTTTGTTTGGTAGGGACAACCCCCTGGCACCAAATGGGATAGGGGAGGGCACACGGAACATAGCAGGCTTCTTGTTGGCAAAGCCAGGAATGCCTTTTAATCACTGATTACCCATCACTTCCCCTCCACTGCTGTGACCCAGCCAAACTGGTCTGCTTGGTGTTCCCTGGACATGGCATTGCTTAAAAAAAAAATTGGAATTATTTTTCCAACTAATAAGCCTTTGTTTTCTCTCTCTTCTATCCCCTTCTTCCCTCCCCCTCACCATTGGGAAAAGAGAAAAAAGGCAAACAAAACCCTTGTTTGCATGAGGTTTAGGCTAACAAAATGAAGTGGCCATGGACTTGACATTGTTATCGTCTGCCTCCATGTCTCTGACTTTGCACTGACCCACTTCTGTGCCTGGAGTAGTCTCTCCTTCACCTTAGTCCCCTCCTTTATAAACCTTACCTTCCATTTTAGAATTAATCCTACCTAGCTACCCTACCCCTTCACCTTAGTCTCTTAAAAGCCTCAGTTTCCCTCCAGCCTTGACTCTGATGTATAAGAAGCCCTTTCTGATTTCTCCAAATGTTAGTGCTTCTCCCAAACTATTTTTGTGTTTATTTTGTATTTATCTACGTACTTTCTTTTTGTGCATTTTTATTTATCTACTGCCTGTTTTTTAATTTTACCTAAAATCTATGTATTTTTTGTTGATCTATCCCCCCCCCCCCAGAATGTAAGTCCTTTGAGGGTAGAAACTATTTCATTTGTGTCTTTGTATCCCAAATGCTTGGCACATGATGAGATCCCAATAAAGGTTTTTCAAATGAATGAATGGCAATTTCCTTGAAGAATGCTAATAATCTCCTTACTAGGTATCTCTTAAGGTTATAGGAGACTTGGGGGACCCCAATTTCCAGGAAGTTTGGGCTCACTGTTGACTAATGGATCATGGGTGAGGAGGCAGGGAAGTGGGGAGGGAAACATTAAGTGTTTTGACAGATGCTAGGATGCCTCTAACTCCTCCCCAGTTCACTCTGGCAGAAACCTGCTTTTTTTCTTCTTCACATTTTTCACTAATCAAAAGTGATAATGATGACATCAAAGGGAAGCAGCCCTGGACCAGTAAGGAAGCAGCAGTGTCTTCCTGTGGGATCAGCCAGTGCTCACACTTTTTTCATCATTAAAATATTCTCTTTGGAATTCAGAAAGAATTTCATTTTTCACTTGGCCTAGTTACTGGCTTTTCCATGGCAGATTCAAAACAAAACAAAAATAAAACAGCGCCAACCAACCTTGGCTGAGTCAAGCCTTTGAGGCTGAGAATTTTTAGAACTCAGCACTTTATGTGATGCAAGAAGGGTTGAGTCTGTCAAACTCCTGTTGCCAGAGAGATGGACTGGGTTCTCCAGGCAGAGGATGGGCAAAATGTACCAGACTAAATCTTCTTTAAACAATCCCCTTTACCTCTCCCTCTCTCCTCCCTTCCAAGCCCTCCCCACTTATTCCAGTTCCTTGTAACAATTTAAGGTGAATGAAGAAGCAAACAATGTTACTGGCCTGTTCTGAAGGCGGGAAGCGATGCTTAATATCCAGAACTCACTTAGGATGCATCCGAAAGCCAAATGGGTGTACTGTGAATCCTGCAGGGACACCATCCAAGGGAACCTATCCACAGTGGCTAAATCATCACTATCATCGGAGAGAAACCAAGGAATGATGCTACTTTGGAACAAACAACCTGCAAGGGAAAGGCCAGTCAAGCTCTCCGATGCGTTAATGAGTGAAAGACTTCTTGGACCAGTATCTCTTGCTATTTCTCTCTCTCTCTCCTTTACTCCCACCCTAAAACTCTTATCTACCAGAGTATAGCATAATTTGTGTTACAATTGCTCCAGCTCCATAAGATAGGGCATGATTATTTATTTCAAAATAAAATTTTTCTTTCTGAGTTACTGCACAGGAACACAAAGATTCCTGATTCTAAATAAAAACAAGATGAATTATGTAAATAAGTTTCCTTTAAGATGAGGGGAGGGGGAAGAGAGAAACAGGGACAGATAGAGAGAAAGAGAGAGACAGAGATCCCAAGAAAAAAGGATCATTCACATCCAGAGGGAGAACTATGGGAGTAGAAACACAGAAGAAAAACAACTGTTTGATCACATGTCTCAATGGGGATATGATCACCTAAGTGATCACCCTAGTGCAAATATCAATAATATGGAAATACGTCTTGACCAAAGACACATGTAAAACCCAAAGGAATTGTGCTTCAGCTATGGGAGGGGGCTGGGGGAAGGGGAGGGAAAGAACATGATTTTTGTAATCCTGGAAAAATGCTCTAAATAAATCAATTAAATAAAGTTTAAAAATAAAAAAAGAAAAGAAAAAGGAATCACGCATATTTTCTAGAATGTCTCTCTTAAGGAAAAACATATTCTGTAAGATGGAAACAAAGCCTTCCACGTAGAAACTACCCTTCCCATGAGATTATTAAATTAGGTTTAAATTGGGTTTTCTTTCTTTCTCTTGTCATTTGTGGAATGAAGATATGGCCTTCAGGATGTTCAATGCCATCCATCTCACATAGATGTGAGGCTGCTATTTTAAGAATGTTCCGCTCATAGCTGAAGGCCAGTGAAGCGTGTGCTAGTGGAATGCTGGTAGAATCAGTATAATCTTTTTTGTTGTTGTTTAATAGATCCCTGTCATCTACAAAGCCATCAAATATCCCTCTAGACATTGTACTGTGAAGGTGGTGAAAGGAAATGGCATCTACTGGATAAATCAATTCAATATTATTTTTTTTCCATCTGTGATATTTGAATGCCCATTTCTTCTTATGTACCTTGGGACTTGAGTTACCCTTGTGCTTAATACGTAACTCTATTTGTCTGGTAATGCTCCTCTGGGACCAGTATTTCAGACTGGACTCCCTTCTCTACTGCCAGTTGCCCATGACACACATCCCATCCAATACTCTATGACCATTCCATTCATTCCCACAATTAGTCTCTAGACCAAGATGTGTGAATCTGATTTTAAGCCAAGAGAAGATTTCTGCCTTACAAGTAGTACTGAGATCCCACAATTTAACTATTTTGACCTCAACTTCCAGTGAAAATAACATTTACTCTTAGACAGCATTTAACACATTTGATGGCTGTTCATAGGAACAGACTCACAGATTTAGAATAGGAAGGAATCTTTAAAGGCAAGCTAGTACATGTTACAGATGAGGTCTAGAAAGGTAATATGACTTGCATAAAGTCAAGAAGGTAGTAAGTGACAGAGAAGGAATTTGAACACAAGTCTTCTGACCCCCAAACCTACCTCCCCATCACACCTCGATGCATCACAGTTTTTTAGAAGGTTTTCTTTTTTCCCCTTTTAAACCCTTACATTATGTCCTAGTAAGAATTCCAAGACAAGGGCAAGGGCTAAGCAATTGGGGTTAAATAATATGCACAGGGTCACACAGGAAGTATCTAAGCTCATATTTGAACCCAGGACTTCCCATTTCCAGGCTTGGTTCTCTGTCCACTAAGCCATGTAGCTGCCCTACTTAGTTTTTCATACTTGATTTTACATTCATGGATTTTCTGTTAATGATCTAATGCCCCTACTCCTTAACTGCACAATCAAGGACAGCACTAAGATATCAGTATATGAGTATCATCACAGTGAACTGTAAATGGTATCCTTGTTTTTATTTAGACTTCATTGTTCTTTCTTGTTTAAACACTTACTTTCCATCTTAGAACTGATATTAAGTATTGGTTCCAAAGTGAAAAAAAGCAGTAAAAGCTAGGCAATTGGGGTTAGGTGACTTGCCCAGGGTCATACAGTCAGGAAATGTCTGAGGTCAGATATGAACCCAGGATCTCCCATCTCTAGACCTGGATCTCAAACCACTGAGCAACCTGGGTGCTCCATTGTACTTAAAAAGAAAATTTAAAATCCTTACCTTCTGTCTTAGAATCAATACTATATATTGGTCCAAGGCAAAAGAGCAGTAAGGGCTAGGCAGTGGGAGTTAAATGAATTGCCCAGGGTCACATAGCTAGGAAATGTCTGAGACCAGATTTGAACCTAGGATTTCCTGTCTCTAGTCCTGGTTCCCATCAACTGAGTCACCTAGTTGTTCCTCATCCTTCATTTTCAGAGGACCAATGATATCACAGGGTGATGTCTTGGCTTGTACATGTCATTGGTCTCCTTCATTTTCAGAGAGGACCAATGAAATCATGAGACCTTGGACCCCAGAGCAAAATTGTTCATCATTGTGTTTTGTTTAGAAGAGGACCAATGACATTACAGGGTGATGTTTTGACTTGCTTGTGAACTGGATTTTAGTGAGGCAGAGTTGCATAAAATTGTCAGTCTCACTTCTTCCAGTCACCAAAGTCCAGTGAAAAGGCAAAAGTCAGGACTACTGGTGATGGCCTGGAATACAGTGGAAAATCTTGACATCTTTGATGTTTGAAAAAGCTCGAGAGCTTAGTGAAGGTTCCTAGGATGAGCTGAGCTGCCATCTTTGAGAAGTTAATTTGGCTTGAATACTTTGGACTCAATAATCTTGTCCTCTATTTGAAGATGATCAAGTGTTGGTCCTTACTACTTCCTTCTACCCTTTTCCCATCCTTTTTATCATCTCCTCAATTACTACCATTCCATTCTGTGTTCTGTTGAGTCTTTCTTCTCCCTGCAAAGGGTCCTGGAATCATAGTGGCATATCTGAGCCCCATAAACAGGGCAACAGATAAAAGATGCATAATAAACATCCATGGATTTAATGGACAGGGCTTTGGTGTTTTTCCTTTATGACTTCCGAGTCCTATGATGTATTTACATTCGGTAGCAGGCACAGTGTTGAATCATTCCAACTCAAAGGCATCTAAGATGATCTGATCTTAGTTTTGACTTAACTTAGTTAAATAATAGTTGAAGTTTCAGATAGAGTGCTAATATTCTTGAACCCTGCTCGGTTCAGATGTCATCTAAAGTAAATACACAGTCCAACTTTCTCTACACAATTGGAGGAGAGGTTGGAAATGTAGACTTGAACATAGGGACAACTCATTCTCTAGAATTCCACAAAGGAATTTTGGGGAAAAAAGCTTCCAGCATTAAAACCCCCCAGACCTAATTTTGGTAGAAACTTGATTTTCAACTATGAAGATCTAGAGTTTGAGACTGCCCAATCTGGCCCTCTTATTTGACATGAGAAGAGTTGAGACTTTGAGAGGTAAAGCAATTTACTCAAGGTCATACGGATAGAAAAATAACAGAACTGAGATTCGAACGCCAGTCCTCCAACTCTCTGGAGCTGAATTGCCATTGGCTATTCCCACTGCCCTATTGCTACTTCTCAAATGAGCTAAGTGACAACTAAAAATGACATGAAGAGATAAATGATGAAGGGAAAAAATGGGCTGCTGCTGTATTAGGCACTGGCTGGGTTTCTACATTGTGCATAGTAGGATAACCAATAACAAAGATCTGTTTGTAGGCATGACTTGTGGCTATGATGAGCCTTGTCCATTGTTCCTTTAGATGCTTTGGTCCCATATTTACTTTGTCTTGCCTCTGCTACAGATGGATTTTCTTCTTCATTTCCCCTCCTTCCTCTTTCTATTTTTTTAAACCCTTACCTTCCCTCTAAGAATCAATACTATACATTGCTTCTAAGGCAGAAGAATGGTAAGGACTAGGCAATGAGGGTCAAGCGTCTCGCCTAAGGTCACATTGCTCTGAACTGTCTGAAGCAAGATTTGAACCCAGGACATTCCATTTCTAGCCACTGAGCTACCCAAGTTACCCCACTCCTTTCTGTCTTGGTGTCTACAAAGCTCTGCTTCCTTGAATCTTGAGACTTCCTGACTTTGGTATCCAGCCCACTTACTAGAGAAAAAACAACTATTATACCATCTTCATTTCAGCTAAAAAGGAGAGTTAAAATAAAAAGACCCAAGAGGGAATTGGGGGGGAGGGGGGCTCCTACTTGTTGTTTTTTGTTTTGTTTTGTTTTTGTTTTTAAAGAAGCCAAGGTCAAAGAGCTACCAAGGACATTTCTCAGAAATCTAGAGAATGTTATGGACTGTGTTTGGTTTAAAACCAGTTTCAATGGGATATGAACAGAATTTGACTGAAAAAGAGATTTCAAAGAGGGAGAGTTTGGGGATCATGCACACGCAAAAACTCTTTCATATGATGATAGTCATAATGTTATAAATATTTATTATTCAGTGATCTACTTTGAAAGATCTGCAATGTAGAGTACTGCCTCCATTGATACATTTCTTTGCATCCTACACAATTCTTGTCCATGTTTTCCTATAAATCCTCAATAGAAGATCTAATCAACCTGCTGGAGATTTTCCTCTTTTAGTATCTTGGGTATACTATTGGAGCTGCCCATCTGTTGACTCTCATTCTCATTAGGAGTCCCACATCCTTTTTGGGTCACATCTATTCTTCATAATACCTCTTCTCCCACTTCTTGCATGCAAATCTTTTCTTAGTAACAAGCTACCATCTGCTTATACCTACCATGTATCTTTCCATTACCCTTGGTATTATGAACTAGAAACTATAAATAATGGGCACTTCCAAGTGGAATACCTTTCAAATCATCCAAGAATAAATGGATTCCCCAAACACGTACTAAGAAATCCATTGTTCTAGCTAGGCACTGGGGAGACAAAGGCAAAAACTAAGCTCTTCGCTCAAGAGTCTAAAGATATAAGGAAGGAAAGAAACCTGTGCTAAACATTTTACAAATGTTATCTCATTTAATCCTTATAACTCTAGATGGTAGGTGCCATTATTATCCCCATTTTACAGTTGAGGAAACTGAGGTAAACAAAGGTTAAGTGACTTGCCTGTGGTGACAAAGCTAGTATCAGATGATGGATTTGAGCTCAGGCCTTCCTGACTCCAGGCTCAAGGCTTTATCTATTGTGCTACCTAGCTGTTTTTACAGGGAATGATGTGAGCAAGAGAGCATATTATAACATTTTATTGTCAAATTCTTTGAAAAGTGGTTATATATTTATTGGTTTATTTATTTATTTTTAAACCCTTTCCTTCCTTCTTAGAATCAATACTAAGGATTGGTTCTGAGGCAGAGCAGTAAGGGTAAGACAAATGGGGTTGTGATTTGCCAAGGAACTAGGAAGCATCTGAGGACAGATTTGAATCCAGGACCTTCCATCTCTAGGCCTGGCTCTCAGAAAAGTGCATGATTAGTGTCTATTAGTCAGGCTATTTTATTAACCAGGATATTTTATTCCTTAATCATGTAATAGAACTAAATTTAAAAATTCGGTAATAACAGAAGTAATATTTTGCATTTATATAGAACATTTTTCTGTCTCAAAGACTCATCTGTGATGTCATTTTATTTTACATCTCTGGAAGGTAGGGAAGGTAGGTGTCATTAGTTCCATTTTTCTGCTGAGGAAATCGGACACAGAATTATTAAGTGATTGGTCCTACATCCCATGGTAAGTAGTAGAGTTGGAGCCCATGTCTTCTGATTCCTCAGTGTGTGTCCTTTAAAAAGGACCTCGTTTGAGCATGGATTATTTCACAGTTATGAATAACCAAATCATTATTTTTAGGTCTGGCCTGAGGGTCCATTTCCCAAACAGCCCAGCTTGACATTAGCAGGGGAAGTAGGTCTGTTAGGAGGAAAACTAGGTAAAGGGAAAGAGGTTAGGAAAGCAATGGAAGGGGAAGAACAGAGGGAAAGAGAACAGCATGTTAGGGGGAAGAAGAGAAATGAGGGATAAGTGTATGTAAGGGAGGAAAACAGGTAAAAGATGGGATGTGGGGGAGACGGGATGATAGCATGGGGAAAACTAAGAGATGAGGAACGGGGGAATAAAGAGGAAGACAGAGGAATGGGAATAAATCCTTCCTTCCTTAAATCAATTGCCTAGTACTATGCTGGTGGCAGGGAGCCAGAAGGGCTTGCCTAGTGAAGCAGTTTTTATTTCCTTCCCTATCTCTTCCCTATTCTCCCCTACTCCCTAAGGATATCAGAAGTTGGTACCCTACTGAAGTTCTAGTCTATATCCCTGACCTCAGGCAAGTGGTACAAAGCCAGAAATGCCAGCTGTGAGGGGGGAAGAGCTCAAGCTCCAATCCATTTCCTCCTGCTCCCTCCCAGAATCTTTTTCCTAATCTGCTCAGTCCCTAAGAAATAGTAAGAGGAGCCCTCCCCCGGAGGCTCCCTTGACTTTGGGGCTGCCACTGTTTTCTGGGGCTTTGAGAATCGAAGATGGCATTAGCTCCACAGCTTTATTTTGATGTCCCTAAATCATGATGCTCCAGACAAAAGTGCCTAACTAGAATACTGCTAAGACCAGCTACAGATGCCAAGCAAGTCCCCAGGCATTTATCAGGCCCCTTCTGTGTGTCAGACATCGTGCTTTAAACACTGGGGATGTGAAAGAAAGCAAAAAGCAAAAACAAAAATGTGTGTGTGTATGTGTACAGCTGCATATACAGATATTTGTAGAATAGAGAGAGATCTGTACTTGGAGTCAGAAGGGACATTTAAATCCCATATTACTGTGTGACACTGAGCAAGTCACTGCTTCAGAGCCTCAGTTTTCTCATCTGTAAAATGGAGATAATAATACTTTTTGATCTTAACATAGCTCTTTAAGATCTACCACACACTTCTACATATATTATGTCATTTGAGTTTGCAACAACTCTAGGAGATGGATACACAGGGAAAACAGTACTTTCTTATCCTCCAGGTCAGATAAACTATTTTATATGTGCCTACATGTACATCTTCATCCGAAATGTTCATATGGGCTATTTGTGTCCAACCTGTGATAGAACCTTCCAAGCTCACAGTGTCGGATTGGCCAGAGTTTGACCCATGTACACTGACATTGACATGGTGATGGCATTTTGGTCCACATATTTATCTATATCCATATAGTTCAAGAATGAGCACTTTGAATTTATTTTTTAAAAACCCTTGCCCTCTGTCTCAGAATCAATACTGTGTATTGATTCCAAGGCAGAGAAACAATAAGGGCTAGGCAACAGGGGTTAAGTGACTTGCCCAGGGTCACACAGCTGGGAAGCATCTGAGGCCAGATTTGAGCCTAGGACCTCCCATTTCTGATTTTTGGCTCTCAATCCAATGAGCCAACTAGCTGCCCCCATGACTTTTTTTAATCTTTATTTTATTTTAATAACAAATTTCCATATAAGTTTTCCAAAGTTATATGATTTATTTTGTCTCTCTCTCTTCTTCTCTCTCCCCTCCCAGAGTTGGGATGCAATTTAATTTAGGTTATACACGATATCAAGTAAAACATTTCCATATTATTCATTTTTGTAATAATCTTTTAAAACCAAAATCCCAAATCATATACCCAAATAAACAAATGATAAATCACATATTTTTTATCTTCATTTCAACTCCAATAGTTTTTTCTTTGGAGGTAGATAGCATTCTTTTTCCTAAGCCCTCAGAATTGTCCTGGATCACTGTATCGCTGTTAGTAGCAGAGTTAACCATCCCACAATATTGCAGTTACTTTGTACAATGTTCTCTTGGTTCTGCTTATTTCACTCTGCATCAGTTCATGGAGGTTTTCCCCCTGGACTTATTTTTAAACGGTTTCATTAGACCTCAGAAATCCAAACAACCAGAGGACCTGATTCCCAACTGTAAGAGATCCTACAACAGCAACCATGGCCCGAGGGCAGGAGGAAAAGTTGCCCTGGGAAAAAATCATCCCAGAGGGGTAACTGTCTGGAGGGAGATGAGTTCTGTCCTCCATCATAAACCTCCCCACCTGCCACCTTGTAGGAAGGCTTCTATAGCTCTTCTCTATGCCCACTGAAGCAGTAAGTGTGTCCTTTCCCTAGGACTGTGAAGTGTTCCTATAGGATTTTTCTATGTGCTGTTTAATTTGGAGACTCTTGCGGGGCTGTCTATACTCTCTAGGGTTTATTTTTTTTTATTTACATTGTCATCAACATTCTTTGCATATCCAAATATCTGAGATCACACAAATAAGAGCTTTTAGTGATCTAAGACTCTCTGGCTACAAAACACCTAAAACAGTCCTAATCTCATTTCATCTCATCATCCCATGATGTAAGTAGGGACCCTAGCTATAATGATAATATCCTGCATTCGAAGGGAAGGCAAAATAAAGACTCAAGATAATGAATTTCCCCAAACCACCAAACCCGGGTCTTTGGTGTGTAAATAGAATTTTTGTGCCTAGAATAATCCACTGGTAAAGTCCAGAAGTTACCTATTGCTAATCTAGTGGCAGAGAGGGACAAACATGCTTGAGCCCTTTTTGCTGTTTGGGTGAAAGCTTTCTGGTGGCTGGGAACCTGCTTTTCTCACAGCAAGATCCTTGAGGAAGACTGTCCCTGGGAGGGTACTTGCAGTGGTTTGATGGCTTCTGGATCGCATCCCTAGTTGGAGCCATCTCAAGAGAAATGGAAGTCACTCACCAACAAAAGAGTGTGAAATGCACAGCAATAGGAAAAGTGGCCTTTTCTGTTTTGCCATCTTGAAAGAGAACCAAGCGAGAGACAGTTGAGACCGGGGGACACCTGTGAAAATGAGGAAAAAAGCCAACAAAAAACTCATAATTCAATCATCTGGCTCAGCATGCACACATCTTTTTTTTTTTCTCATCCCAAATTATGGTGTATTTTTTTTTCTTTCCATACTTAACAGAAGCACATCCTTAGCTTCCAGGAAGTCAACCATGATTGTCATCATCACCCTTACCATCACCATCACTATCCCTATCCATCACCTTTACCATCATTGCTACCACCACACCAATACCATCACTACTCTACCATCACTATCATCACCATCATCACCACCATCACCATCATCATCATCATCATCATCTTCTTCTTCTTCCTCCTCTTCATCACCATCATCATTACTAACATTCAGAGTGGGCTTTGTGGTTTGCAAATTTTATCTCATTAAATCCTCATGATAACCCTGGGAGGTAGGTGCTATTTTTGTTGCCATTTTGACAAATAAGAAACTGAGGGAGGCATTGATGAAATGATTTACAGAGGGTCATTGGAGTCAAGGTTCAAGCTTGAGTTTTCCAAGTCTAATTCTAATCCATCCTCTTCATGTTACATAATTCATTACCTTCTGAGACAGGCACTGACTTGACTTCCTTCCTTCCCTTTTAGTTAAAGATTTGCAAAGCACTTAACATGTTATCTCATTCAAACCTCACAACCACCCTGGAAGTAGGCACTATTGTTATTTCCATATCACAAATGGGGAAACTGAGGCTAGATACACTTAAGTGACACAGGGTTTTTGAATCAGATATTTTATCTACAGTCACCCAGTTCCCTCATTCTCATTGTTTGTCCTTTCATCAAAAGGAGATGAAAAGGAATCTGTCCATGCTAGCAAGTAGGCTAGAAATTGGGAATATGGATCCAGGGAAAGGGAAATGTGAAATACTTGTTTCCTTTTTCCTCAGTCCAAGATCCTGGGATTTTTGAAGGGAATCAGTTCTCAAGGCAAGCTC